>NC_143158.1:15194589-15372899 GCF_041381405.1 Jatropha curcas | reverse complement strand
GGCTTCTAACATTTCATTGCCTCCTGGTGATGACAGACATGTTGAAGTTCCAGAACATGATCAAGATGTAGTCCCACCAGTCATGGACTTGCCGGCTTTACAGCCACAGCAAAATGAAGGTGTGATTGCAGAACCTGTAGTACTTCGTCGTAGTGGGAGAATTAGACGACCACCGGTTCGATATACACTTTTGGGAGAAGCTTTTGATAGAATCCCTGAAGAAGTGAATATTGAACCTGTTTGTTACGATGAAGCACTACAAGATAAAGATGCTGATAAGTGGCTTGTAGCTATGAAATCTGAGATGGAGTCCATGTACTCTAATCAAGTCTGGGAACTTGTAGAACCACCTGAAGGGGTTAAACCCATCGGATGTAAGTGGATCTATAAGAAAAAGAGGGGTATAGACGGTAAAGTGCAAACTTATAAGGCAAGGCTTGTTGCGAAAGGGTTTACTCAGAAAGAAGGGATCGATTATGAGGAAACTTTTTCGCCGGTAGCCATGCTAAAGTCTATTAGAACTCTTCTATCCATTGCAGCTCATTATGATTATGAGATTTGGCAAATGGATGTCAAGACAGCTTTCCTAAATGGAAGTCTTGATGAATGCATCTATATGAAGCAACCAGAAGGTTTCATAAACAATGGACAAGAAAATTTGCTTTGCAAATTGAATAGGTCCATTTATGGGCTTAAACAAGCATCTAGGTCATGGAATACTTGTTTTGACCAGGCGATCAAAAGTTTTGGCTTTGATCAGTGTCATGATGAGTCTTGTGTGTATAAGAAATGGAATGGTAGTAAGGTTGTTTTTCTGGTACTATATGTGGATGATATTCTGCTTATAGGGAATTGTGTAGGTATGTTGAATTCTGTCAAAGATTGGCTATCCCAACGTTTTGATATGAAGGATTTGGGAGAGACTGCTCATATTCTTGGGATTAAGCTTATGCGAGATCGCAAGAAAAGGATGATTGGCTTATCTCAAGCACTTTATATTGATACCATTCTTGCTCGTTTCAGCATGCAGGATTCCAAGAAGGGTTTTCTTCCCTTTAGACATGGAATCACTCTATCTAAGGACCAATGTCCTAAGACACCTGAGGAGATAGAGAACATGAAGGCAGTTCCATATGCTTCTGCAGTTGGAAGCCTTATGTATGCAATGTTGTGTACCAGACCTGATATCTGTTTTGCTGTTGGCATGGTTAGCAGATTTCAATCTAATCCTGGGCGAGAACACTGGACTGCAGTCAAGCATATAATCAAGTACTTGAAAAGGACTAGGGATTATATGTTAGTTTATCAATCTGACGATCTTGTACCCATTGGGTATACAGATTCGGATTTTCAGACTGATAAGGACTCTCGGAAGTCAACCTCTGGTAATGTTTTTGTCTTGGGAGGTGGAGCCATAAGTTGGAGGAGTATTAAGCAAACTTGTGTTGCTGACTCCACCATGGAAGCTGAATATGTGGCAGCTTCTGAAGCTGCAAAGGAAGCTGTATGGCTTAGGAACTTCCTTATGGATCTAGGCGTAGTTTCTTCAGTGCAATTGCCTATTACACTTTATTGTGATAATAGTGGGGCAGTTGCAAACTCGAAGGAGCCACGGAGCCATAAAAGGGCAAAACACATTGAGAGGAAGTATCATTTGATACGAGACATAGTTCAAAGGGGAGATGTGATAGTGACAAAGATTGCATCGGAAAACAACCTGGCAGATCCTTTTACAAAAAGCTTACCAGCAAAGACTTTTGACAGTCATGTAGAAGGAATGGGAGTTAAAGTTATAGATGCATGGTTATAAGTCTAAGTGGGAGATTGATAGAGATATACTATTAACCATGCATAATTAATAGTATAGCTATGAATGATTTTCTATTGACAATTATTTCTTTGTATTTAATTGGAAATTTGCATTAAATAAATGTTATTAGCATATGAATAATAATTGTGATTAGTACATTTTGTATGTATTTAATTGGACAAAGTAGAGAATGGATGTTTAGTACTGACTGTTAAACATATTCTCTAGGACATTAGAAATAATGTTTATTGTTCTTAATCTTGATTTATTTTAATATGAGCAAACATTGATTGTCTTGTGCTTTGATTCATTAAAGGGTGAGTTTCATTATTGGAATAATATTCTCGGTGAATTGGGCAAAGATTTTTTGTGTTTGTGAAATATTAATTAATGATAGAATCCATGTCTCGGTTTAGAGTTTGATGATGCACTTTAAGTAAGCTTATAAGGTTTCATAGTGTAAACCCTGCAGGTGGATATTGAATCCGACACATGAAATAAGTTGAGCGACAATCTTAAAGTTATATTGTGATTTAAATAAATTGTCAGTAAGTTATTTAAATGACAGCATCTGTAATCTTAACATGGGGAACATTATTTTATTATGTTGTGGAATAGTAAAATAAATAAGGAGTTCAGTCATGAGTTTTTAGTGGAATAATTCATGATTAATTATAATAAGAATATGTTGGTCTACATAGGTTCTTATTATAATTAGTAGCCTGATTTATTTTATTCCTGCGGTCCCTGTAGTGCCCTAATTATTTGGAAAGTTAAGGGTGTATTAAATAATAGATAAATTATTTAGTTTTAAAATAATTGATTTTATTTTAATTAAATAATTTTTTATTTAATTTATTTTATATTAAAAAATATCTTCCTATCGAAGAGAGGTTTTTTAATATAAGATTTGAAAACCCTAAGAATATAGAGACACACGTTATTCTATTCTCTGCCACTCAGAGAGTTCCAAAAGAGAGATAGTTAGGGATTACTGCAGAAGATCGTGGGTGACTCCAAGATCTCTGAAAAGAAGACCGGTGAGCGATTCTGCGCTTCAAGAGGTCAGTTTATTGATTTGTTCGATAATGTTTTTAGTTTGCCTCATATGGTTTCGATAAGGGTTGTTTCCGCTTTATACCCGCTCCCATCACTTTGTCCTTATCCTTCTTCTTTCCCATTGTTCTGTAAGAATTCGCGAGTCAGAAAGTCTGGTATATTGTTAGCATTACCTTTAATATACTCAATATCAAATTCAAAAATACTTAATAGTGCTTGCCATCTAGCAAAAATTTGTTTAGAGGCAAGATTTTGAACATCCTTTTGCAAAACATCTTTTGCAGATTTACAATCAATTCGGAGTAAGAACTTTTGATTTAACAAATCAGATTGAAACTTATTTATACATATCACTATACTCAAAATTTCTTTTTTAATAGTAGAATAGTTTATTTGAGTCTAGTTCCAATGTCCAGACGTATATTGGAGTATACGTTCTTTACCATTGATTTTTTGTTTTAATATGCCTCCATAACCTATATTGGATGCATTTGTTTCTACAATTTTAAATGCAGTTGGATGAGGTATATACAAATAAGGAATTTCTTTTACTAATAATTTAATCTTTTTTACTAATTGTGTATGTTTAGTAGTCCAGGGACCAGCATTTTTTCTAAGTCTATCATGTAATGGTTTAATCATGCAATTTAAATTGGGATAAAAATCAATAACATAATTTAAACAACCAAGAAATCTCTGAAGTTGTACTTTATTAGTTATTTCATCAGGAAATTTTTCTCCAAATACTAAAGTCCTTTCTATAGGTTGTATAATTCCTTGTTCAATATAATGTCCTAAAAATCTTATTTTAGTTTTGAATAAATCCATTTTAGTTTTACTAAGTGCTAAACCATTTTTTTCTATAATCATACAAAAAGTTTTTAAATGTTTAAAATGGTTTTCAATAGTTTGACTAAATATTAACACATCATCAATATAGACTATACAAAACTGTGAATATGGGTTAAATATATCATTCATTATTCTTTGAAATTCTGAAGGTGCATTTTTTAATCCAAAAGGCATTACATTCCATTCGTATTGACCGAAAGGAACTGTAAATGCTATTTTATATCTATCTTTAGGAGCAATTTGTATTTGCCAATATCCTGATTTCATGTCGAATTTACTAAAGATATTAGCATTATACAATTTCTTTAAAAGATCTTTTTTATTTGGAATTGGATATCTTATCCATTTTAATGCTGCATTTAATGGTTTATAATTTATTACCAATCTTGGTACTCCTCTTTCTATTTCTGCATTTTTATTAACATAAAATGCCGCACATGACCATGGGCTTCTTGACTTACAAATTAATTTTTTATTTTCTAAATCTCTGATTTCTTTTTTACAATGTTCTATTAATTCAGGATTCATTTGAATTGGCCTAGCTTTAGTTGTAATAGTTCTTTCATCAAAATTATTTTCATAAGGTAAATCAACTATGTGCTGTTTACGATTCCAAAAAGCATTTGGATGATCTGCACAAAGTTTTTTCTCCATGTATTCTTTTAGGTGTTTTATTTTATTTTGTATGAATTCAGTTTCCAATTGCTCTTTAATTCGTTTTAAACACATATTATTTTTTAAATCTTTTAAGTGTGATGGATCTCCTATAAAATGTAATGAAATAGTGAGAATTAATGTTGATACTGCATCCTGAACAGGTTCACCATTTTCATCATATATGGGATCTCCTTCATCATTTACTTGGACTGAATTTAAGATTTCTAAATGTTGTTGGTCAGTTAGGTGATAATCCCACCAAGCAGGATTTACGGAACAATTAAAAGGTTGGTGGGATTATCACCTAACTGACCAACAACATTTAGAAATCTTAAATTCAGTCCAAGTAAATGATGAAGGAGATCCCATATATGATGAAAATGGTGAACCTGTTCAGGATGCAGTATCAACATTAATTCTCACTATTTCATTACATTTTATAGGAAATCCATCACACTTAAAAGATAAAAATGCAGAATTATTAAGTAATTTAAAATGTAAAAAATTAAGTGATTTCCAATCTTATAAAACTACCTTTCTTACTAGGTTAATGTTAAGAGAAGATTCCAACCAAGCCTTTTGGAAAGAAAAGTTCTTAGCAGGACTTCCTTTTTTTCTTGGGTGAAAAGGTTAGGAATTATATAAAACAACAGTTTGGTAACCCTATAACTTATAATAAATTAACATACGGGTAGTTAAATAGTATAATTCAAAAAGAAGGATTACAGATTTGTCATAACTTAAAACTTCAAAGAACTTTAAAATATGAGATGCATAAAACTAAACAAGAATTAGGATCTTTTTGTAAACAGTTTGATTATGGCATGACATCTACCCAGCGATGTACAGGCCAGTGTTCTAAAACTACTCAACCTAAAAAACACTATAAAAATAAGCATTATAAAAAACATTATAGATCTAAACCAAGCCAAGATAAATATTATCAAAAAGACAAGTCAAAACCCCATAAGAAATACAAAAGAAAGCAAACATATAAATCCTCAAATAAAACTTCTTATAAAGATTTAACTTGTTATAATTGTGGTAAAAAAGGACATACGTCAAAGTTTTGTAGATTCAATAAAAAATTAAATGAATTAAAATTAGAAGAAGATGTGTTAAATAAAATTCATGAACTATATCTCGATTCAGACTCCACAGAATCAGAAATAATAGAAAGTGACAATAAAATTGATGAATTAGGGACAACAACTAGTTCTTCAGAAAAATCTATAAATATGCTTACTAAAGATCAAAGTACACTTTTAGAAGTAGTAAACAATATCACTGATAATGAAACTAAAGCTCAACTTCTTAAAAAATTAATAAAAAGTTTTGAAGAAGAAAAAGAAGTGAAGAGATAACTCCTAAATTACAGTCTAATACTTATGATTTAACCACTATATTAAATAAACATAAACATAAAAATATAGAAGTAGAAATCTCCAATAAAGAGCTAAGAAAAGAAATTACGAACTTAAAACATGAAGTTAATGAATTAAAAGTACAATCTCAACATAATGCTAAGAAAATAAAATTATTAGAATCTCAACTCATATCTAGTTCTTCTACTGAAGACCCAGATGATGACATAAAAGACAACATAAACCAATTAGAAGAAGATGAAGAAGTAAACAGTAATTTTCTATTTTATTGCAAGAAATTACTTCAAGAAAATATTTAGTAAAAATAAACCTTAAAATAGCAAATGATTTTATTATAGATGCAATAGCATTATTTGACACAGGCGCAGATTTAAATTGTATAAAATCAGATATAGTACCTAAAAGATATTGGTTAGATACTAAAGAAAAATTAAGTACAGCTAATAAAACTAAATTAGAGATAGTGGGCAAAGTAGAAGCATTGATTGTAAACCAAGAATTAGAAATTAAAACAGCATTTACAGTTCCTTTCGGTCAATATGAATGGAATGTAATGCCATTTGGATTAAAAAATGCACCATCAGAATTTCAAAGAATAATGAATGGTATTTTTAACCCATATTCACAGTTTTGCATAGTTTATATTGATGATGTATTAGTATTCAGTCAAACTATTGAAAACCATTTTAAACATTTAAAAACTTTCTGTATGATTATAGAAAAAAATGGTTTAGCACTTAGTAAAACTAAAATGGATTTGCTTAAAACTAAAATAAGATTTTTAGGACATTATATTGAACAAGGAATTATACAACCTATAGAAAGGACTTTAGTATTTGGAGAAAAATTTCCTGATGAAATAACTAATAAAGTACAACTTCAGAGATTTCTTGGTTGTTTAAATTATGTCATTGATTTTTATCCTAATTTAAATTGTATGATTAAACCTTTACACGATAGGCTTAGAAAAAATGCTGGTCGCTGGACCGCCAAGCATACACAATTAGTAAAAAATATTAAATCATTAGTAAAAGACATTCCTTATTTATATATTCCTAATCCAACTGCATTTAAAATTGTAGAAACTGATGCATCCAATATAGGTTATGGAGGCATCTTAAAACAAAAAATCAATGGTAAAAAACGTATACTTCAATATACGTCTGGACATTGGAACCAGACACAGATAAACTATTCTACTATTAAAAAAGAAATTTTAAGTATAGTGATATGTATAAATAAGTTTCAATCTGATTTGTTAAATCAAAAGTTCTTACTCCGAATTGATTGTAAATCTGCAAAAGATGTTTTGCAAAAGGATGTTCAAAATCTTGCCTCTAAACAAATTTTTGCTAGATGGCAAGCACTATTAAGTATTTTTGAATTTGATATTGAGTATATTAAAGGTAATGCTAATAATATACCAGACTTTCTGACTCGCGAATTCTTACAGAACAATAGGAAAGAAGAAGGATAAGGACAAAGAACCTAAACAAGAATCCGATTCACCCACTAAAGCTCTTTCTGAGCATTCTGAAGACCTCACTAAAACCTTTAGTAAACAAACCCCTTCTAAAGACCTTAAAAAATGGATTGAGGAACTCACTCAATCTCTAGAAGTATTAAAGGCGTTGCAAGGCATGGCATCTTCTTCCACAGAAGATACAGGTATGACTTCTAAACCTAAAGCGATCGTATCCGCTCATGGTACGGCTAGTCTGTCTCAAACGGTAGACAGTAAAGACTTATCAAATCCGTTAATGGCTGTGGATTTGCCAAAAATCCAGTATTCTAATACTAGTAGTATACATAAATGGTTTGTAAAAATTATTTATGATTATGAAATTGAAGTCGAGGATGGATATAATCATATTAATCCTTGGCAAATTATAAAGCAGTATTACCCTGAGGATTGGTATTTTGTTCCCACTGATCCCTCAAAACCTCAGGAATATTACCATAATATTTTAATTGATACTGGTTCAGTAAAAATTAAACATACTGGTAAAATTAATTTGTTTTGTGTGAATCGGTCGGTCCTTAACTTTTGTTGGTATCAGAGCCTGACCTATTTGAATTACTAAGCAATTATAGAATAAAGAGTTCATTTAAGAAGTATCATAGATAGTTTTGGGTATGCCTACTGAACCCGTTTGATGGCCGTATGTTGAAAGGCTAAGTAAGGGTATAACCAGGCAGTGGCCGCAACTTGTTGATATTCTAAAATGGATCCTTTATTGTGTAGATCTGCTAGTAGTATTAAATCGGATGATTCTGAATCTTCAGAAATAAAAAGGGTCATAAATCGCAATGAATTAATTTTACAAGATTTTAGTAAAGCTATTGATGAATGGGAAATACCTAAAGTTGATAAAGAACAAATTTATAAAGTTTCTAAATTTAATTTATGGAAAACTGATTATGTAATAAAAACAGAAGAACGAGATTTTCAATTAAGTAAACCATTTGAAAGAATTACTCTTCTCTCTTCTAAAACATTACAACAACATAAAACTAAAAAATATAAGTATATTCATGTAGGATTAATCCAAGTAGGCATACAAGAAATAAATAGAGAACTCAATGTACTCAGTAAAGAAGATATTGAGAAAGGATTAATAAAAGAAATAACAAAGACTAAAAATTTGATGAAATTAAATAAAATATTGAAAACTCATACTTTTGATGATTTAAAACATGAATACTTGAATTATAAACTCAACACTCAAACTGAAATCAAATTCTTTGATTGGTTTGCATTAATCAAAGAAAATAATTCTACTAAAAGTTTAAATCCAATAACTGTAAGAAAAAAAAGACCAGAATGGATAGTAAATGACAGAACTATACAAAGTGATTTTCCACCTAAAACAATTAGTAAATTAAAATATCAAGATAATGAAATTGTTTGTGCTCCATATAAAATAGCTAGAGACATTGATACAGATAAAAAACTAATTGAACAAAATAATTTTAGTAATGCAAGTCTAATTTGTTTAAATACCCAATTAAAACGAATAGAAAACTTATTAGAAGAAAAACCCATTGTAAATGATAATGTAAAGGGTAAAGAAAAAAATAAAATCTCACATTTTTAAACCATATCAACTTTCTAAATCTAGTCAAAATGAATTCTTAAACACATTAAAGACACAACTGAGTCAATTAAAATTACATTCAGATACTACTCAACAAGTAGCACCTAAAACCCCTCAAACATCAAGAAATATAAACATTATAGAAGAAAACTCTCAATCTGAATTCAGTGAACCTGAATCAGAAGATATTAAACAATTTGAACTAAACCCTATATCACATAACGACATAGTAAATTTGTCACATAGAGAATTAGTAAATAGAGCACCAGATTTAGGCTTAATAGATAAACCAAATTCTATATCTCAATTTAAATATAATGCAACTACAATTTATGAATGGAATATAGATGGACTATCTGAATATAATATATTAAGTATATTACAACAAATGACTATGGCAGCCAATGCTTATAAAACTCAGTCAATTATATCAGATAGGGCTATAGCAGAAATAATTATAGCAGGATTTACGGGACAATTAAAAGGTTGGTGGGATTATCACCTAACTGACCAACAACATTTAGAAATCTTAAATTCAGTCCAAGTAAATGATGAAGGAGATCCCATATATGATGAAAATGGTGAACCTGTTCAGGATGCAGTATCAACATTAATTCTCACTATTTCATTACATTTTATAGGAGATCCATCACACTTAAAAGATAAAAATGCAGAATTATTAAGTAATTTAAAATGTAAAAAATTAAGTGATTTCCAATCTTATAAAACTACCTTTCTTACTAGGTTAATGTTAAGAGAAGATTCCAACCAAGCCTTTTGGAAAGAAAAGTTCTTAGCAGGACTTCCTTTTTTCTTGGGTGAAAAGGTTAGGAATTATATAAAACATCAGTTTGGTAACCCTATACCTTATAATAAATTAACATACGGACAGTTAAATAGTATAATTCAAAAAGAAGGATTACAGATTTGTCATGACTTAAAACTTCAAAGAACTTTAAAATACGAGATGCATAAAACAAAACAGGAATTAGGATCGTTTTGTAAACAGTTTGATTATGGCATGACATCTACTCAGCGATGTATAGGCCAGTGTTCTAAAACTACTCAATCTAAAAAACACTATAAAAATAAGCATTATAAAAAACATTATAGATCTAAACCAAGTCAAGATAAATATTATCAAAAAGACAAGTCAAAACCCTATAAGAAATACAAAAGAAAGCAAACATATAAATCATCAAATAAAACTTCTTATAAAGATTTAACTTGTTATAATTGTGGTAAAAAAGGACATACGTCAAAGTTTTGTAGATTCAATAAAAAATTAAATGAATTAAAATTAGAAGAAGATGTGTTAAATAAAATTCATGAACTATATCTCGATTCAGACTCCACAGAATCAGAAATAATAGAAAGTGACAATCAAATTGATGAACTAGGGACAACAACTAGTTCTTCAGAAAAATCTATAAATATGCTTACTAAAGATCAAAGTACACTCTTAGAAGTAGTAAACAATATCACTGATAATGAAACTAAAGCTCAACTTCTTAAAAAATTAATAAAAAGTTTTGAAGAAGAAAAAGAAGTAAAAGAGATAACTCCTAAACTCCAGCCTAATACTTATGATTTAACCACCATATTAAATAAACATAAACATAAAAATATAGAAGTGGACATCTCCAATAAAGATTTACAAAGAGAAATTAAAACTCTAAAGCATGAAGTAAATGAATTAAAAGTACAATCTCAACAAAATGCTAAGAAGATAAAATTTTTAGAATCTCAACTCATATCTAGTTCTTCTTCTGAAGACCCAGATGATGACATAAAAGACAACATAAACCAATTAGAAGAAGATGAAGAAGTAAACAGTAATTTTCTATTTTTATTGCAAGAAATTACTTCAAGAAAATATTTAGTAAAAATAAACCTTAAAATAGCAAATGATTTTATTATAGATGCAATAGCATTATTTGACACAGGCGCAGATTTAAATTGTATAAAATCAGATATGGTACCTAAAAGATATTGGTTAGATACTAAAGAAAAATTAAGTACAGCTAATAAAACTAAATTAGAGATAGTGGGCAAAGTAGAAGCATTGATTGTAAACCAAGAATTAGAAATTAAAACAGTATTTTTACTTTCTCCCCAAATAAACTATATGGTAATTCTAGGAACACCTTTTATAAATTTAATAACACCTTATTATGTTAAAAAAGATTGTATTAAATTCAAAGTAAGAAATAAAAAAGCTAGGCTTGAATTTACAGAGAAACCTAAACGAAAAAACTTAAATTTACTAAAAGCTCATTCTATTAGAACCTTAGAAATTAATTCATTAATTAAATCAAAGGAAGAAGACTTAAAAGATTTAAAAAATAATGTGTTTAAAACGAATTAAAGAGCAATTGGAAACTGAATTCATACAAAATAAAATAAAACACCTAAAAGAATACATGGAGAAAAAACTTTGTGCAGATCATCCAAATGCTTTTTGGAATCGTAAACAGTACATAGTTGATTTACCTTATGAAAAAATTTTGATGAAAGAACTATTACAACTAAAGCTAGGCCAATTCAAATGAATCCTGAATTAATAGAACATTATAAAAAAGAAATCAAAGATTTAGAAAATAAAAAATTAATTTGTAAATCTAGAAGCCCATGGTCATGTGCGGCATTTTATGTTAATAAAAATGCAGAAATAGAAAGAGGAGTACCAAGATTGGTAATAAACTATAAACCTTTAAATGCAGCATTAAAATGGATAAGATATCCAATTCCAAATAAAAAAGATCTCTTAAAGAAATTATATAATGCTAATATCTTTAGTAAATTCGACATGAAATCAGGATATTGGCAAATACAAATTGCCCCTAAAGATAGATATAAAACAGCATTTACAGTTCCTTTCGGTCAATATGAATGGAATGTAATGCCATTTGGATTAAAAAATACACCATCAGAATTTCAAAGAATAATGAATGATATTTTTAACCCATATTCACAGTTTTGTATAGTTTATATTGATGATGTATTAGTATTCAGTCAAACTATTGAAAACCATTTTAAACATTTAAAAACTTTCTGTATGATTATAGAAAAAAATGGTTTAGCACTTAATAAAACTAAAATGGATTTGTTTAAATCTAAAATCAGATTTTTAGGACATTATATTGAACAAGGAATAATTCAACCTATAGAAAGGACTTTAGTATTTGGAGAAAAATTTCCTAATGAAATAACTAATAAAGTACAACTTCAGAGATTTCTTGGTTGTTTAAATTATGTCATTGATTTTTATCCTAATTTAAATTGTATGATTAAACCTTTACACGATAGGCTTAGAAAAAATGCTGGTCCTTAGACCGCCAAGCATACACAATTAGTAAAAAATATTAAATCATTAGTAAAAGACATTCCATATTTAAATATTCCTAATCCAACTGCATTTAAAATTGTAGAAACTGATGCATCCAATATAGGTTATGGAGGCATCTTAAAACAAAAAATCAATGGTAAAGAACGTATACTTCAATATACGTCTGGACATTGGAACCAGACACAGATAAACTATTCTACTATTAAAAAAGAAATTTTAAGTATAGTGATATGTATAAATAAGTTTCAATCTGATTTGTTAAATCAAAAGTTCTTACTCCGAATTGATTGTAAATCTGCAAAAGATGTTTTGCGAAAGGATGTTCAAAATCTTGCCTCTAAACAAATTTTTGCTAGATGGCAAGCACTATTAAGTATTTTTGAATTGGATATTGAGTATATTAAAGGTAATGCTAATAATATACCAGACTTTCTGACTCGCGAATTCTTACAGAACAATGGGAAAGAAGAAGGATAAGGACAAAGAACCTAAACAAGAATCCGATTCACCCACTAAAGCTCTTTCTGAGCATTCTGAAGACCTCACTAAAACCTTTAGTAAACAAACCCCTTCTAAAGACCTTAAAAAATGGATTGAGGAACTCACTCAATCTCCAAAAGTATTAAAGGCGTTGCAAGGCATGGCATCTTCTTCCACAGAAGATACAGGTATGACTTCTAAACCTAAAGCGATCGTATCCGCTCATGGTACGGCTAGTCTGTCTCAAACGGTAGACAGTAAAGACTTATCAAATCCGTTAATGGCTGTGGATTTGCCAAAAATCCAGTATTCTAATACTAGTAGTATATATAAATGGTTTGTAAAAATTATTTATGATTATGAAATTGAAGTCGAGGATGGATATAATCATATTAATCCTTGGCAAATTATAAAGCAGTATTACCCTGAGGATTGGAATTTTGTTCCCACTGATCCCTCAAAACCTCAGGAATATTACCATAATATTTTAATTGATACTGGTTCAGTAAAAATTAAACATACTTTTGATACTAAAAATAAATCTGTAATTTCCTATTCTTCTATTCAAATAAAACGCGTCATTCATCCCAAGGATTGGCCCGTATCTTCTTTATATACTCCAGTAAGATTTAAAGTGTTGCATAAACACAATACTACATATAATTATTTTGATTACAAAGAAGCTTGGGAAAAAGTTTTTTGTATTCAAAATCCAACTACCACCCATTCGTGGTTAATATATTTTGATCAACATATCAGAACTGATTTAAAAATTCCAAATTGGTTTAAAAAGTGGTGGCAGTCAAGAGGTATCTCTGAGGAAATCATTACTCCTGAGATCCTTTCTTTGTATCATTATTTTAAATCCCATTATAAACCTAATCCAGGAGAAGTTCATATCCCATCTTTGATGTATTATAGTATGACCTTCTTCACCCCTTGGGTATATCAATGGTATTTCGATTATCAGTATGTCCCAGGAACTCAAATTCCTATGTTAGTAAAAAGACTCAAAATAAAATGGTGGGGCTCTTTCAAGAATACCACCACTGAAGTAAAAATATGTCACTGGATACAGACTAAAATAGCGAGCTCTTCTAAACTAAGCTTAACCTATGCAAGTACATTAGCTATTCCGGATCATCCTACATTTGGTATCCAGAAAGCCCAATGTCAAGCCCGGTTAGCCGCAGCTAAAACCCCTGAAGAATATAAACTGATCTGTCAAGAAATGTTTCAACAACTTTCTACCAGTTCAGACCCTCCAGTAAAACCATCATCCAGTAAATCCTCCTCTAAAACCAGTCATAAAGGCAAGACTAAAGTTATTTCTTCTTTGTCCTCAACTGTCTCAATATCTTCTTTTGAAGATAGTGATGATGAAGTGTCAACTATACAAATCAAAAGTAAAGCGCATAAAAAAGCAAAAGCAAGAAAAGAAAAAATAAAGCAAAAAGAAAAAAGGAAAGAAAAAATAAAAAGAAAAGAAAAGAAAAAGAAGGCACAAGGAACCTTATTCCTTGATTTGTTACACAGTAAAGGCCAAGCTCCTATGTCTACAGTAGAAGCCAGGTTACTATTTCAACAGTAAAGGTCAAGATTCGGTGGCAGACCAACCACTGTTCATCCACAGTAAAAGTCAAGATTCGGTGGCAGACAAAGTACTGTTCATCAACAGTAAAAGGCAAACAGTAAAGATTCGGTGGCAGACAAAGTACTGTTCATCAACAGTAAAAGGCAAATAGTAAAGATTCTCAATTTTCTTTATAATGGGAGCCTCTCCCCTTATGAAGGCATAACCTAGTATTACGCATAACTTACCCTCTCTAGATAACTCTATCTCTCTCAATTCTCCGTTCATTGTAAGCATTCAGTGGAAGAAAGTTTAAATTCTAAAACTTTTGTAAGTTATAAATATTGTGTTTCATATTTAAATATTGTATTTATCTTTTGTAATTAAATAAAAGTTTGTGTTTTGTTTTAAATTGTTACAATCTAAGTCCGTGTTGACGGCATCTTTCTCTTCTCCCTCCACACTCTGACTTAATTCTGGGGATCCCAGGTTAAGGTTGCAGGAACCCTAAACCATTTAAACTTGTTATTGTGTTGTGTTTATTGAATAAGTATGCTCTGTGGATGCAGCTTAGTCTGATCTTCCACATCAGAAATATTGGTTTAATTGTTATAACTTAATCATAAAGCTTTTCATCATAGCATTTACTTCAGAATCAACATACTGGTAAAATTAATTTGTTTTGTGTGAATCGGTCGGTCCTTAACTTTTGTTAGTATCAGAGCCTGACCTATTTGAATTACTAAGCAACTATAGAATAAAGAGTTCATTTAAGAAGTATCATAGATAGTTTTGGGTATGCCTACTGAACCCGTTTGATGGCCGTATGTTGAAAGGCTAAGTAAAGGTATAACCAGGCAGTAGTAATAATAATAATAATAATAATAATAATAATAATAATAATAATTCAAATAATACTAAATATATTGTGGTTGATTTATTATATATATTTTTTGTTAGGACTTTTAATGAAAAATGTGAAATTGACATTTAGTAGTTTTTCTTATTTCAACATTTATTTACTAAAAAAATTGTTGAATGTATAAAAAAATAAACTCATTTTATCCATCAAAATTTCTCAAATCTAATAAGTGATCTAATTTTTAATAACTTATAAAATACCTTTCACAAATTCATCAAAGTTTAAAATTGAACCGAAATAATTAAATTATTAAAAAAATTTAATCAAACTTTGATAGCTACTTTAGTAGACCATTTCAAAGTCTGCAACCACTTCGGAAAAGTTTCAAAGTTTCAAAGCAAGTGTCATTTCAAATATACAGAATATAAATATTATGGGATTGAAAATGAAAGCAATTTTCTTTTTATTATATAATATTTTACATTTTATTCAAGTTAATCGAAAAAGAAATATAAAAGAAATATGCAAATGCGATGTGTACTTAAGAGTTTTCAGTTTTCAATATATGCTCCAAACTACAAAAACTAATTGTAAATATCTTAAGATCAGCGTATACGTAGTTGATGCATAAAAACTAACTCTGTGAAAGTACTGAACAAAAATAATAACAAGTACAAAAACTAATTGCTCCAATTTTTTTTTTTTTGAAGAATAATTGGAATGTATATAAATAATTTTTTTTGTGTTTAGGTTATTACATGTTCTTAATTATTGGCAACTCTTTCTTGAGAAGTTTTGGCTGTGTTTTTCTTTATTTTATATTATTGTCGTTATTTTTCTTAAATATGTTTTTGACTTAAATGAATGATGAGTTTGGATTGGAGGCCTAGTAGTGGCCATTTTGCCTTTGGAGAATGTTGGTATGATATAGAAGTGTGAATACCCAAATTTTGAGGCTCAAAAAGCCTGTTTTCCCGGACTGCAAACAGTCCGGCCGGACCGGAGGCTATTTTGGAAGTTCACCGAAAATATGTCAATATGGTACTTAAAACGTCCGGAATATCGCGAGGATCGCGGAACAGGTCCCGGAATATTTTTCGGAGGTCCGAAACTCCCAAAAAGGCCCCCGGAGCGAGGCACGGTGTCCACACCGGCCACGGCGGCGCCGGCCGCCGGCCACGGCTACTCTAGCCGCCGGCCGGCACGTCTGAAAGAGGGCACGGCAGCAGAAACCGCCCGAGCCTGGACGGCACCTGCCGCGAGCGAGGGCTGCCGGAGAGCGAATGTCGAGCCCCGCGAGGCGAATGCCTGCCGCCTAAGCGGCGGGAGGCCTGTCGCCCTGGCGGGGCGGGGCCTGGCGCCCCGCTGGGCGACAGGCGTGCGCCACGCGGAGGGGGCCTCGCCCCGCGCAGCGGGGCCTGGCCCCCCACGCCCCTGGTCGGCACCTGCCGCCCAGCTTGGGCGACACCTGCCGCCCAGACCAGGCGGGCCTTCGCCCCACCAACTGGCGGCAGTTGCCGCGCTCCCAGGCTGCAACCCCCGCCCCAGCGTGGGCGGGGCCGTGCCGCCCCACCGACAGTGGCGGCAGCTGCCGCCCTCCGGGCGAGGCACCTGCCGCCGGGACACGGAAAATGGCTTTAATAGACCATTTCAGCAATTTCTGGTACCCCTGTCTGTGTTGACGGACGAATCCTTCTCCCTCTCACGCTCCTTGCGTTTTCTTTACCGCTTTTTGCATTTAATTTAATTTTTATTGCATTTTTATTGTGATATTTGGACATTAAAATTAAACAAATTAAAATTAATTAATATTTCCTAAGCGAGGAGCTTAATCTGGAGTTAAGAAGCGGTCGTCGATTAAATCAGGTATGTAAACAAAACTCTGCCTATTTAATTTTAGCACTTCATGCATATTTCTCTTCTACTCTTAATAATTCTACAATTGCATAAATGCATCCACGTCATTATTTTTGGTAAATAAACTGCCTTAATTAATTTGATTAAGCTTAAATGCCCGGTTAATCAATTATCGTGGTATTAAAGTTTAAATCCGACAATATTGGCTAAAAGAGCCTAGTTAATTAATAACTACGGTTCAATTGCCTTATTTCGAACAAATCCGGCTTAAGTCCAATTAATCAATAATTGTGGCTAAAAGCCTTAATCAATCACGTTTCGACAATAAATTGTGATTAAGCTCGAACGCCCGATTAATTGATAATCGTGGCATTAAAGCCTAAATCGCACATTTTGGCAAACTAATTGCCTAAAACAACACCTTTTGGCCAAAGGCCTAAAATCAACCATTTTTAGCAACAAATCGCTTAAAATCAATCTTTTGGCAAAATGCCTTAAAATCAACCATTTTCGGCTTAAAACCGTAAAATCAACCATTTTAGCGTCAAATCACGTAAAATCGACATTTTTGGCAAAATGCCTTTAAAATCAACCATTTTCGGCTCAAAGCCGTAAAATCGACATTTTTGGCGAAATGCCTTAAAATGAACCAATTTTCAGCCAAAGGCCTTAAAATCAATCTTTTAAGCGACAAATCGTTTAAATGAACCATTTTGGCACAAATGCCTCAAAATTAACATTTTTGGCAACATGCCTAAAAATCAATCAATCTTTGGCGAGATGTCTAAACAAAATGCACAAAGCATACACACACTCATGCACAAAGCATACACACTCATGCACAAAGCATACACAAACATGCACAAAGCATACACACTCATGCACAAAGCATACACACTCATGCACAAAGCATACACAAACATGCACAAAGCATACACACTCATGCACAAAGCATACACAAACATGCACAAAGCATACACAAACATGCACGGAGCATACACACACACACTCATGCATTAAGCATACACCTTCAAAGCCCTTGAAACAAGGCCTATCGAACTACGTTGACTTTGATCTTCCATTCAAACGGAAGTACGTAGGCACGTTCGGGATTTCACCCCGGGTGGCAAGTCAAAATCACTCAAACATTTCATTAATCCATCATTTACCTTGCAAAGCATTCATTCATCGGTTAGTTTATCGGCATGACATAGTCTCGGGATCCATCTCGGGTTCGTAGATTGTGCCTTAATCATTGGGATAATTAATCTAGTAACTAGGTTAATTAAAAATGGAGTCACTTAGGATTTTTTCCTAGTTTACCCTTAAATAATTAAACAAGGTGGCGACTCACACACATCACGTGTATTTCTTCTCATTCATCATATGCATCACATGCTTATGTGCTTTTGGGGAAGGGGTTCACAGTTTGGCGACTTCACTGGGGAATTATGTAATCATTTTGCATAAAGCGGACTACGATTGTTGTGTAAACTAACCCGCCCTTCTTTAGGGTATTATTTTACAATGCTTTGTTTTGCAGGGTATCCTAGCACGAATCAAGTGTTCTTTCTTTAAGAATACTTGATGAGGAAATTTGAACTTAATTGAAAAATTTAGTTAAGACATTAAAACTTGTTGATTTATTTGCACGATTGAGAATCTTTTTCTCCATTGCATAAAAAATGAACTTCAAATGAATTTCTTCTCTTCTGTTCAAACTTCTGAGTCTGGATAGCAAGTAGCGCTGATCGGTAGGTCTCTTTGATTATGTCGACGGACAGCCAAAGCGTCCTCCCTGTTACCGCAAACCATCCCTAATCCTTTTGGGGGTGGCACATGGGTATGCGTACCGTTGGACCCATGCGAAACTCCTTGTTTCACATGTGGTTAGGTATATCCATACTCAAGGTTCAAGGGTCCCTTAATAAGCCGATTCTCTATTTGTGTCATAGCCTATAAAACCTATCCTTTAGGACTATATGCACCCCGTGATATGAAGCATCTCATTAAAACAGATTATGATGTGTTGTTATGCGCATTCACGACATATCATAAACATTGGGTAAACACATGGAGAACACAAAAAAATATATATTTCCTTTGGTCATGCACAGTTGGACAAAGAGTCATTCTCTCTCATATCAGCTACCCTGATACTACTATACCCTTAATCCAGTTACCCTCATACTTACAGGTACCCCCTGTTCAAGTGCCAACATTAGTGCCAACCACACCTACTGTGCTATCACCGACCTCACCAATCTCAACTGCACCAATGGCATCACTTTCTGACATCAAAAACCTTATAGAACAACTCGAGGCCAGAATGGAGGCCAGAATGAATGAGGCATTGGCTGCCCAAAGGATTGCCCTGATAGCTGAATTGGGTAATGGTAATGGGAAGTGGGGCTTCCGGTGAGGGAAGTGGACCTGCTGCTTCCAATCAAGGACCTGCCGCAGAACCAACAAATCCTACCCTTAACCTGGATGACATGTCTACTTCTGAGCCAGAAGCTCAGAAAATGAGAAAAAAACTGGACACCACCAAACAGAAAAACAATGAACCTTTTCCCTCGTTCCTTACGAGGAAAAGGACCAAGGTCGCTCAAATGATCAACCGGCCTTCTGAACAAGAACAGGTAGACATAATCATAAAGAACCTGCAGCCTGTCTACCAACAACAGTTACAAACCCAATACTTACCAACCTTCCAGTCACTCATTGCCACTGCTACGAAGGTAGAGGATTTAATTCAAATGGGGCAACTGAAAGAAGACTCGGGTTCCTCAAAATACGAGAAGCCTAGCCAAGCTGGCAAAGTCCATGAAATGGCAAGCATCACCCCCACGAATCCTTTACGTGTGGGCAATATGAGAAATGGCAATCGGTCAAGAAGGACATATACTGATCTCGGGATTCCAATCCTTTTGGTTTTCCGAGAGGCTGTCAAGGCCAACTACATCAAGCCCTTGGGAGCAAGGCCGCCACCCTACCCTTTACCAAGAAACTACCGAACCAATGAATACTGTGAATATCATCAAGGTCATGGGCACGAGACTGAAGCGTGCTGGACGCTTAAGAACCGCATCCAAGACCTGGTAGACGATGGTTCAATCATCCCAAGAAGTGAGTCAAACATTAGCACTAATCCCTTACCAAATCACGGGGTAAATGCTATTATTTCTGACCAGGAATTGATCGATCCTTTCGAGCTATTCCTAGAAATGAATGACACCTGTGTCCTGGACTTGAATGACTTATCCGAAGAGGTAACAACCGAGCTCGAAGTGGAAGACTTCATGCAACCTAGTCTCTTTGACGAGATTGCAGTTATCACAGGAAATGATGGGGACCAAGATCTGCTGAGCCTGATCAAGCCAAATGAAGGACCTCTCACCAACTGGTACGCCGAGGAGGAGCGCGCTGCTGATAAACCCCCTCCCGAGTCAAACCTAGAGTCAAAATATGTAATCAAGTCCTGTGTTGAGTCTGACCCCGAGTCTGAAACCGAGTCAAAGTCTAGTCCTAGTTCTGAGCTATCTGTGTTGGATTTCGAAAATCCAGATTTCAAATTTGATGTAATCTTTGAAGACGATTCTGTCATGATCAATAAAGGCTTGCAAATTATTGACTACCCCGCGTGTCTATCTTTCCAAGCATTTCCAAGCAAAACTAATCATATAAATGAAATAAAAAATGAAAAAGAAAAAATAATAATTGGCAAAGAAGAAAATGAACATACATACATTGCATTTGACTGTGTGAACAAGGGACAGGTCAGTGAATGCTTGAGGAAGTTTGCCGATTGTTTCATGTGGAAGGCAAGTGACATCACGGGAATTGACCCAGCAATAGTGGTGCACAAGATTCCAGTATATCCCGAGGCTAAGCCAGTGAAGCAAAAGCTAAGAAGGCTGAAGATCGAATGGTCCTTGAAAATCAAGGAGGAGGTAGCCAAGCAACTGGAGAACAGATTCATAGAACCCATTGCCTACCCGACATGGTTAGCAAATATTGTGCCAGTGCCGAAGAAAGATGGCAAAGTCAGAATGTGTGTGGACTATCGGGATTTGAATAGAGCATGTCCGAAGGACGACTTCCCCCTGCCGTATATCGACTTGTTGGTAGACCGAATGGCGGGACACGAGATGGTCTCCTTGACCGATCTTGCTGTCGGGTACAACCAAATAATGATGCATGTGCCAGACAAAGAGAAAACGGCATTCATCACGGAGTGGGGAACCTACTGCTACAGGGTCATGCCTTTTGGGCTCAAAAATGCCGGGGCAACCTATCAAAGAATGGCGACGACCATCTTCCATGACATGATTCACGAAGAAGTAGAAGTGTACGTGGACGATATGGTTGTTAAATCAAAAACAGCTGAAGAACATACAACAGCGCTTGAGAAGTTCTTCCTTAGACTTCGAAAGTACAATTTAAAACTCAACCCGGCAAAATGTCTGTTTGGAGCTACATCCGGAGTATTTCTGGGGCATATGGTCAGTCGGAAGGGCATAGAAATTGATCCTTCAAAAGCCAAAGCCGTTATGGAAATACCAGCACCGAGGACGGAAAAGGAAGTTCGGGGTTTCCTAGGAAGGCTACAGTACATCAGCCGGTTCATCAATCAATTGGCTAATACTTGTGGTCCGATCTTCAAATTGCTCAGGAAAGGAGTAGCCGTAAAATGGAATGAGGATTGTCAGAAAGCTTTCGACCAAGTCAAGCAATATGTGTTATCCCCACCAGTTTTACAGCCACCAAGGCTAGGAAAGCCTTTGCTGTTGTACCTATCAGTGACAGAAGAAGCGATGGGTGCAATGCTAGCTCAACAAGCAGAAGATACGAGGGTAGAAAATGCCGTGTATTACCTTAGCAAGAGGATGCTAGAATATGAGCTAAAATACAATAAGATAGAGAAGTTGTGTTTGGCTCTAGTATGGGCCTGTACAAAGCTGCAGCACTACCTCTCATCTTACACCACCTACGTCATTTCTGAATCGAACCCCTTGAAATTCCTTATGGAGAGGCCGGTTCTTGACTGTAAAATGGCTAAGTGGGTGTCGGTGCTCGCAGCTTACGATTTAAAATTTGTACAACGAAAGGCGGTGAAAGGCGGAGCCTTGGCTGATCAACTAGCAGAATTACCGATCGAAGACCAAATGCCGGAGGTAGAATTTCCTGATGAAGACTTGGTGAACTTGGAAAGTGAAGTCTGGGAAATGTACTTCGATGGAGCTTCGAACTACCATGGAAATGGGGTTGGAGTCATATTCAAAACTCCTTGTGGAGAATACATTCCAATCGCTGTCAAATTAGATTTCGACTGTACCAACAATGAAGCCGAGTATGAAGCTTGCATCAAGGGGTTAGAAGTGGCCCTGGAGAAAGAAATACAAATCCTTAGGGTTTTTGGAGATTCCAATCTGATAGTCTCTCAAGCTCTAAGAAAATGGAAAATTAAAGAAGAGCGTTTGGTTCCTTACCTACGACGCTTGGACGAATTGGCTCAGCAATTTGAGGATTTATCCTTCCACTACTTGCCGCGAGCCAAAAATCAGTTCGCAGATGCTCTGGCTACTTTAGCCTCCATGGTCAATGTAGAAGGAGACCGAGTCGTTCGACCTCTGACAGTGCGGCTACAGAAACAGCCAGCACATATCATGAATTTGGTCGATGATAAGCCCTGGTATTGGGATATACAGAATTATCTTCAGAATGAAGCCTACCCGGGCGGCACCTGCCGCCCAGCCCCCTGGGTGGCAGCTGCCGCTCTCCCGGGCGGCACCTGCCGCCCGGGACCCGAAAATGGCTTATAAATAGACCATTTTCAGCCATTTTCTGGTACCCCTGTCTGTGTTGACGGACGAATCCTTCTCCCTCTCACGCTCCTTGCGTTTTCTTTACCGCTTTTTGCATTTAATTTAATTTTTATTGCATTTTTATTGTGATATTTGGACATTAAAATTAAACAAATTAAAATTAATTAATATTTCCTAAGCGAGGAGCTTAATCTGGAGTTAAGAAGCGGTCGTCGATTAAATCAGGTATGTAAACAAAACTCTGCCTATTTAATTTTAGCACTTCATGCATATTTCTCTTCTACTCTTAATAATTCTACAATTGCATAAATGCATCCACGTCATTATTTTTGGTAAATAAACTGCCTTAATTAATTTGATTAAGCTTAAATGCCCGGTTAATCAATAATCGTGGTATTAAAGTTTAAATCCGACAATATTGGCTAAAAGAGCCTAGTTAATTAATAACTACGGTTCAATTGCCTTATTTCGAACAAATCCGGCTTAAGTCCAATTAATCAATAATTGTGGCTAAAAGCCTTAATCAATCACGTTTCGACAATAAATTGTGATTAAGCTCGAACGCCCGATTAATTGATAATCGTGGCATTAAAGCCTAAATCGCACATTTTGGCAAACTAATTGCCTAAAACAACACCTTTTGGCCAAAGGCCTAAAATCAACCATTTTTAGCAACAAATCGCTTAAAATCAATCTTTTGGCAAAATGCCTTAAAATCAACCATTTTCGGCTTAAAACCGTAAAATCAACCATTTTAGCGTCAAATCACGTAAAATCGACATTTTTGGCAAAATGCCTTTAAAATCAACCATTTTCGGCTCAAAGCCGTAAAATCGACATTTTTGGCGAAATGCCTTAAAATGAACCAATTTTCAGCCAAAGGCCTTAAAATCAATCTTTTAAGCGACAAATCGTTTAAATGAACCATTTTGGCACAAATGCCTCAAAATTAACATTTTTGGCAACATGCCTAAAAATCAATCAATCTTTGGCGAGATGTCTAAACAAAATGCACAAAGCATACACACACTCATGCACAAAGCATACACACTCATGCACAAAGCATACACAAACATGCACAAAGCATACACACTCATGCACAAAGCATACACACTCATGCACAAAGCATACACAAACATGCACAAAGCATACACACTCATGCACAAAGCATACACAAACATGCACAAAGCATACACAAACATGCACGGAGCATACACACACACACTCATGCATTAAGCATACACCTTCAAAGCCCTTGAAACAAGGCCTATCGAACTACGTTGACTTTGATCTTCCATTCAAACGGAAGTACGTAGGCACGTTCGGGATTTCACCCCGGGTGGCAAGTCAAAATCACTCAAACATTTCATTAATCCATCATTTACCTTGCAAAGCATTCATTCATCGGTTAGTTTATCGGCATGACATAGTCTCGGGATCCATCTCGGGTTCGTAGATTGTGCCTTAATCATTGGGATAATTAATCTAGTAACTAGGTTAATTAAAAATGGAGTCACTTAGGGTTTTTTCCTAGTTTACCCTTAAATAATTAAACAAGGTGGTGACTCACACACATCACGTGTATTTCTTCTCATTCATCATATGCATCAATGCTTATGTGCTTTTGGGGAAGGGGTTCACAAGAAGTGTTTATTGATTTGTTTTTGTATTTGAGATTTGATTGTGTTGTGCCGAAATGCTGCCGAATTTTTTTGCCAAAAATTCAATATGTAGAATAGTACACTTACCTTTATTACAGTAGTCTTTGTATTCAATAAATGAACTTAGTGATTTTACATTTATATATAGTTACCCTTATTATAGAAATAACCTTAGTTACTTATAAGTGTTGTAAATTGAACATTACATTAGGTGCATGTTTTAAGGATGGTTTAGACTAATGCAATTACATGACACGGCCTTTTATAAACACATTGTTAATTAGGTAAAAAAAAATGCAAAATAATCGAGATTGGATGTACTGGAGGTTCGAGGTCAATGGGATATTAAGATAAGAGTTCCTGCAAGGATTGGAGGCGTTTATACAGTTTGCAGTTGGTAATCCCAGTTTTATGGATGGTAATAAGTTGAGGTGTCCATGTAATCACAAGAAGTGTTGAAATCGAGCCTTCTTAGACATCGATACAGTGAAACTTCATTTGTGCAAACATGGGTTCGTGGAAAATTATTACGAATGGATACATCATGGTGAAGCTCGAGTTGCTAGTGGGTCAGGCCACTCCATTCCGGTAAGTTTAGAAGTTCAGCCTTATCAATTTCTGTATGGTAATCAATGCAATGATATGGTAATCGATGCGAGTAGAGTACAATGTGAATGGGATAATATGGAGGAATCGCCAAACGTAGCAGCACAACAATTGTTTGACATGCTAAGTGCAGCTAACAGTGAACTGTGGCCTGGATGCAAGAATCATTCAGTTCTGTCTGTTGTTGCACGATTACTACACATGAAAGTGGAGCACCATTTTTCAGAAAGGTGTTACGATGATTTTGTGCAGTTAGCAAAAGAAATGTTGCCTGAAGGCCATTCAATGGTTGATAATTTTTATCGGACAAAAAAATTAGTTCCGGGGTTTGGGACTACCGGTAGAAAAGATTGATTGCTATCGTAATAATTGTATGATATTCTGGGGTGTTGACTCGGAATTCAGAGAATGCAAGTTTTGTAATCTTCCAAGATATCAACGGCGGGGTCAAGGGACTGGTAGAGAACAAAAAGAGAAGGCTTTCAAGAAGATGTATTATTTCCCTCTTATTCCTCGCCTTCAAAGGTTATATGCATCTAAGGCGACAGCTGAACACATGACATGGCATGCTTTGCATGAATATGAGGATGGTATAATGACTCATCCGTCAGACTCTGAAGCGTGGAAACATTTTGATAACATTCATCCTATGTTTGCTACTGATATGAGAAACGTGAGATTGGGGCTTTGTACTGATGGGTTTCAGCCGTTTGGCCAATCAGGACAGCAATATTCATCATGGCCTGTCATTGTGACACCGTATAATCTACCACCGTCAATGTGTATGAAAGATGAATATATGTTTTTGTGTGTTATTGTTCCTAGGCCTACTAATCCAAAATAGAAAATTGATGTGTTTCTGCAGCCTTTGATTGCTGAACTTAATTATTTATGGGAATATGGGGTTGAAACATTCGATGTTTCGACCAATCAGAATTTCATAATGCGAGCAGCTTTGCTTTGGACCATCAGTGATTTTCCAGCTTTTGGAATGTTATCTGGGTGGAGTACGGCTGGCAAATTGGCTTGTCCTCACTGCATGGAAAACACTAATGCATTTACACTAAAGAATGGAGGTAAACAATGTTGGTTTGATTGTCATCGCAAATTCTTACCAGAATCTCACCCTTGGAGGAGAAATCGACAATGCTTTAGAAAGAACACGACTATTGTTGAACCCCCTCCACCTGTGAAGTCTGGAGCACAAATATTACAAGAAATTGAAGATCTGGGGCTTATGAAAGTTACAGAGTTAGGTGCAGATGAGGTAAATACAAGAATTGGCAGGAATAGCGGGTGGAAAAAGCGAAGCATCTTCTGGGATTTGCCATACTGGAGTTCACTTCTTATTCGTCATAACCTTGATGTCATGCACATAGAAAAAAATGTGTTTGAAAATCTGTTCAACACTGTCATGAACATTGAAGGGAAAACCAAGGATAATGCAAAAGCGAGAGCAGACATGAAGGAAATTTGTCGTCGACCAGAACTCAAGCAATCTGTACTTACTGGTAAGTTTCCGAAGGCATGTTATTGTTTAGATAAACCCCAAAGGCAATTATTGTGCGAATGGTTACGATCATTAAGGTTTCCAGATGGCTACTGTTCAAATATGGATAGATGTGTGGACATGAGGAAGTACAGATTGTTTGGCATGAAAAGCCATGACTGCCATGTTTTCATGCAAAGATTGATCCCTGTGGCATTCCAGGAATTATTACCAGGAAAAATTTGGGAAGCAATGACAGAATTGAGTCTCTTTTTCAAGGAATTGAAGATGACTGTTATCCGATGCGATGATATGGACCAATTAGCGCGAGAAATCCCAGTAGTGATGTGCAAGTTGGAGCAAATTTTTCCACCCGGCTTCTTTGATTCTATGGAACATCTGCCGGTTCATTTGCCCTATGAATGTCGTTTAGCAGGACCGGTACAATATCGATGGATGTATCCATTTGAGAGGTGATTCACTAACATCTCATTCTAATGATTACATCATTTTTTTGTACTTATACTTACATATTGGCATTGTACAATCACAGACACCTACAGAAAATTAAAAAGAATGTGCGCAATAAGGCAAAGGTCGAGGGATCCATTTGCAATGCATATTTGGTGGAAGAAGCTTCAACATTCTGTTCACACTACTTTGACCAACATGTTTTCACCAAGCATCGGAGAGTGCCACGTAACGATGACGGAGGAGATCGCGTTCAATCTGAGTTTGAAGGAAATCTAAAAATTTTCACCTACCCTGGGCGTACGATTGGTAAATCAAAAAAATGACGATTGACTGATGCAGAGATACAAGCGGCTCAAACCTATATTTTATTGAATTGGGAAGAGATCACACCATATGTACAGTAAGTATAAATAATGTAAACATTCAAAACTTGACGTGGGCCGTTGTTAAATCGTACTTATGCTAATATGGTTTGTTGATAAATAGGAAATATATCAATCTTCTGCGGCTTCAAAATCTCAATTTGACTGATACTGCAGTTGATGCAAAGCTGGACACGGAATTTGCAGAATGGTTCAAATATTATGTAAGTTACTTTCAATGTACACAACACGGAATGTACATTTATTAAATCTGACTCATGTCATTACTATTTCCCATAGGCTCGAAGCTCGGAAAGTGATATTCGTAACAGATTTATTACGGATCTGGCAAAGGGGCCATTACCGGTTGCTAATGCCTACTCTGGCTACTTTGTAAACGGTTACAAGTTTCACACTGAGGGTTATGGGAGAAGCAGAAAGACAATGAACAGCGGTGTGTACATAAAGGGATCAAACTACAGTGACGTGTCAAACGATTTTTATGGGAAATTGGTTGAGGTTTTGGAGTTAGAATATCCAGGCCTACCAATGAAGTGCACAATCTTATTCAAATGTGAATGGTTTGATCCTACGCCAAACATTGGCACGAAGGTTCATCCTAAGTATAATCTGGTTGATATTAATCAAAGAAGAAGATATACAAAGTATGAACCTTTTGTTTTGGCAATGCAAGCTGCACAGGTGTACTATGTCCCATATCCATCGTTTAAACGAGATAGATGCGATTGGATGACAGTGTGTAAAATCAAGGCTAGATCAGTTGTTCATGCACTTGAAATGAAACAATCTTCTTCACTCGCAGTATCGGAGGCATTTCAAGAAGTTAGGGTTGAAACGCAACCGATGCAAGTTGTTGAAGATTTAACAGATAGATTGGATGATGAAAGCCGATCTTATGTTGAAATAGGACCATCAGATGATGAAGAGGAAGAAGATCAAATCATCATGGGTTCCTCAGAAGACGAATATGAAGAAGAGGAAGCTGATGAAGAGGAGGAGGAAGCAGATGATATTCAAGACACTTAAAACTTAGAGCAATTTTACTGTTACAAATTGATAAATGTATATGTAATTAATATTATTAATGAAGAATTTCAATGGTATTAACTTTCTTTACTCATATTTACCACATGTTCTACAATTCATATAATTGTATAAATTCATTTTATCTAGGTTCTGATATCTGCAGTACAGATGGCTAGAGGCAGACCGTTTGATTCTGACGCGTCTGGCAGTGGTTCGTGTGGAGGTCATGGCCCTGGACGCAGTGCCCGTGGATGAGGAGGGTCGATCCCTCGTCCTTCGTCAGGTACGTCTGGGGCTTCGTCATCTGCTCAGCGACCAGTACTGCCGCCATCACATCCTTCTTCAGGTACGTCTGGGGCTTCATCCTTTGCTCAGCGTCCAGTACTGCCGCCATCACAGCCTTCTGCTCCTTCCTCTTCTGCTCCTTCCTCTTCTGGACCAGTACAGACTCCACCAGCTGCACAGTCACCTACTGTGCAAGGTAATCATAAATGTCATAACTGTCATTTTAATTATATATTAATTATCTAAAAATTTATAACATTTGTCATTTCTTTTGCAGCTTCATCAGATCCACGTATCACCCTCAGTTTGGTAGCGGGACAGTAAGTACTTATTCAAATTTTTTGCAGGCATATTTTGTAATTATATTTTGTACTTATTCATAACTGTGATGCTTTCGTGTAATTATATTTCACTTCTATTTTTTTTTCAGCATATATCCATCTTCTCGAGCAGCGAGGCAAATTTTGAAGATAATCAAGCTACAGCTGCATAAAGAAGGATACACATGGGATGCCGTACCACAAGAGGCGAGAGACTTTTATTGGGAGGAGTTCCGGGTACTCTTTGGTTTAAGTTATATCATCATTCAATGTTTACAATTCAAGATACATCCTTAGTGTTTAAACGCTATAAGTGATCTAATTTTTTTGCAAAAACATTTCATATGGGACGAGGCCATTACAGCTATGCTGAAAGTAGCCTGGGAGAAGATATGCGCCGATCGATACGCTGACTTCACCTATAGGATGAGAAGAAGCGGTAAGAAGCAGCAGTGCGTGTCTCAGGAGATATGGGAGAGCTGGCAAAAGGCTTAGGAGGATCCTGCATTCAAAAGAAAACGGGAGATATTTGCACAAAACAGGCGCAGTGAGACTGGCGGTGATGGAGCAGGACCTTCGCGACACACAGGCGGATCTATATCTGCTATAGAGACAGCTCGATTATTAGTAAGTGAACTAGTCCCTTTACAAGAAACTGATGTTTAATGAAAGGACACTATATATATTAATATATCATGCATAAAAATTCATTACAGGCTAAAGAATTAGGTCGTGAGCCCACACCGATGGAGGTGTTTACATACACTCACACGAAGGACCACGATCGTAATACCTTTGTCGACAGACGTGCGCTGAGCGTCAATGTAAGTAACAATGAATAATATTTACATTTACCCTCTAATCATTGCGAAGATGTACAAAGTTGAATATAATAAAGCTTGCAATTGCATTGATTAATTAATTTTTTGTTTTCAGGAGAACTATACTACAGCTCGGGAGCGTATTGTTACTTCTCAGACCGATGAATCCGAAGCTGAGTCAAGAATTGACAAGGTAGCGCTTTATCTTGAGGCTGTAGGGGGCGAGAAGAAGAGGAAGGTATACGGCATCGGGTCTCAGGCATCACAGTTTTACACTGGCTCAGCAGCTCACGCTTCTACAGCCAGCGCAGCACGACAGCCGGAGCACAGTGACTCGCACTGTGATGATGATATACGGGCTCAGCTTGCTGATCAGCAGAGACAGATTGCAGAGCTTAGAGCGCATGTGATGCGGCTGTCCGGTGAGCACCGTGCTGGTACTTCTCCCTCTGATCCTGCGCCTGCTACAGACCGACATGTTTCGACATCTCAGCAGCAACCACTATCAGCTCCTGATCCCGATGCTGCAGACGATACCTTGGTCACCCCTCTTGGCGTTACATCACATCCAGCAGGTACTCCTCCCGGCGATCCGACATCGGATCCTGCAGATGAGCAGCAGCATATATAGATTTGATTTTGGACATTTTTATTTTTTTCATTTGTATTTTCATATTTTAATTTGTTCAGAACAATAAAAGTTACATTTTTATACTGTTCTTGAATAGGTTGTGTGATATATATGCATTTATGTCAACTTTCACAGGTGCAGAAAAATTTTGGTTTCAAAATAATATTTAATTTTTTTTATTTTTTTTCCATTTTTGCGACCGATTTGCGACCGATTTGATACCAAAAGTAAAAATTATGAATTTATAATTTGTGACCGATTGAAAAAAATTGCGACCGATATTCTGCGACCAAATTTGCGACTGAATTTCCAATTAAACCACGACCAAAAATTGCGACCGATTATTCAATTTTGCGACCGATTTTATCGGTATCTAATTTGCGACCGATTGTCTCATCGGTCGCAAAATTAGTTTGCAACCAGTCGCTACAGCAAATTAACGACCGATATTTGCCATTTTGCGACCGATTGGTCGGTCGCAAAATGGCGTTTTTTTTGTAGTGATAGCTGCGTCACGCAGCTCTGATGTAACTCAGATCTACATGTCGTCGTCAAAGAATGACGACATGCCATTTTTTTATGCTAAACGACACGTAGTTGTGGTACAACAAGTGAGCTACATCATGCGACTGACTAGATCCGCTATGCTCTGTGACCTACTTCTATAAATAGATCTTTTTCTCACATTTGAGAGGACTTTTAAAACGTTTTTGAAAACCCTAAAAACATATTGTGCGGCCATATTTTCCTCCAGAAGCTCTTTTGAGTTCATTTTTGAAGGAAAATTGCCATTAGATATCAATTTTAGGTGAATCAAATCATAAAAAGAGAGAAAAAAATCAAAAGATAAAAGGAACGACTGTTTAAATCCTTGTTGAAAAAGCTTCTGGAGCGCCTTAACCATTATTCGTTAAGGCATTTAAGCCATTCACAATCCTCAATCTGAGGATTAGGTAATTTCTTTACAATTTTTGTGTTCTTTTATTTATTTATTATTTATTTCATTATTGTTTCAGTAGTATAATCTTAGTTAAATTGTATTTTGTTCGTTCGTGGTCATTTTCGATTCTTTTAAAAGCATATTTAAATAAAAACAAAGATCTAAACAAATAATATAAAATAGAGCTCGGACCAAAGCAGCTGCGTCACGCAGCCAGTAGATCCGTAACGGATCTGGCAGATGCGTGACGGAGCTGTTCATGTCTAAAATATCGTTTCTTTACCCAGATCAGTTGTGTCACGCAACTACTAGATTCGTCACGGATCTGGCAGATGCGTGACGGAACTGTTCATATCAAAGTTTGTATTTTTCATGCCCAGTATTCTGTTTTCCAGATTATGAACAGTTAGGTCACAGAACTAATAGCTTCGTGACACAACTGTTCTCAGAAATAATTTTTAACAGTTCCGTCACGCGGCTATTGGATCCATCACGCAACTGTTCTTCCAAAGAACAGCTATGTGACGCGACTGTTCTATGATTCCAGAAAAAATTTTTGTTTTTTTTTTTAAATAATAAATTGTGTACAAAATAAAATTTAAATTTTTTTAATAAATCCGAAAATGACCAATTATGAATAGATTGCAATTTAATTAGGTTTAGAATATTAAAATGTAATTATGCATGATTTGGTTTGTGGGTTTTTGGGTTTGAATTCGAATTGGGTAGAATGTATTTTTAGGTTCGGTTTGTAGCCCGCCTTGAACCATAAGGCAAGAGCGGGTCTTTTATTTATTTGACTTAATTGCTTTGGTTTGAATGATTTAAATGATTATGGATGTGATGATTGAATTTAATTGGGACGATTAATTAATTTTCCATATAAGAACTTGGTCCGATTCATTTGGGTTGGGTTTAAATAAATAAATAATTTGGCTTTTCTAACTAAAATAAATTAGAAATCGTAGGTTAAAAGAGGCCGGATTTTTCGAGCGTCGGCTTCCAACGGGCCGACGTACCCAATTCTCTTACCCAGAATCGCATTGTTGCACCTGACCAGTCTTTTTAATAATTTGGCCTTAAATAGAATCGGGTTTAAAATGGAGTCATTTTTATAAAATAAAATTGAAAACGGTCCCATTGCCGAAAAAATGGGTGGCGACTCAAAAATGTTTTATAAGACCGATTTATCGGGATCATATCTAATAAAATGTTTTGTCACCACTTTTCATAATAAGATCACTTTTCCATCAAAAACAAAAAGAGACATTTTTCGGGTTGTTCGGGGGCGGTATGAAAACAGATTGGCGACTCCGCTGGGGACGCATCCACTAATCCCCGGTTATTTTTTAATAACTAGTCGGTTGCAATTAGGAATTAACTCTAAACCTACGTTTTCTACAATTGGAAATAAAATTAGTTAGAAAGCTATCGAAAAATTCTTTAATCGTCCTTGTTTGGTTATTTGCTTTCCTTTATTTTTATTTTTTTCTAAGTTCTTGCATTCATACTGCATTTCTCTCTTCTCACCACTTTCTACCCAAATTATCCCTCGGTATCATTGTTAACTTTGAAGGTGGATCCAGCCTAAACCTTGCGTTTTAGGCACATCCACCCAAGAATTAGCAATTTTACCAACCGCAAGCCTAGTACCTTTAAAGGTGCGTCAAAAGGAGTAGGCCCACGTGAAAGCCCGAATCCTGTTTGTGGAACCCGGACTTTGTAAGCCCAATGGACCAAAGCTCATTCATGTAGTTGAAAGCCTTAGTCACTTCCCTATAAGGAAAACCTGAGTCTGTTTGCTGTTGTCTTATCGCATTCATTCCGAGAGTTTACATCGCCAATCTCAAAACCCCCTAGTTGTTGCCGAGATTAGACCAAATCCTAGGAAACAGATGTCGGAATTTTTACCAACGGAATTCGTGTGTGGGAGAGATAAGGTTGGAAGGCATGCATTTCCCAACTCCCGTTCCCTGCGTGTTATAAACTGTTCATATGCTGTGACATCCATGCATCAAGTAATATTTTCGTTTCAGCCATGCATTAATAAGACCTAATTTTCGGTATGGACGTTTGATCTTGATTTTGAGAGTGGACTTCTAATTCGTTTTGAATAACATAATGCAATCATTTCTAGTGAATTAATGCCCAAAAGAAAAGGGAGTTATAAGGGGGTTGCAATTCCTTTGAATTTTCACATTTCTCGCATTATTTGAAAGTAAGCGTGAGATTGCAAAAAAATTGTAATTAATAAGATCATGCTTGGGACCATCTGTTCCAAGGCAAAAAGTAAGGACAAAAAAACAAAAAAATAATAATAAGAAGTATCCCGCTTGGAAATTCTTTCATTCCAAGGCAAAAATCAGGGACTCGAGAGAAAATAGCCGACTGTAAAATCCAAAAGGAACGGTCGACGATAGATAATGCCGGAAATGTTTGAGTACAAAGTAAATTATTGCTATGTTATTCATGCCAAATTTTAGATCCAGTCGTAAAAAATGAGATCTTATTTCCATACTGGTTATTAGCACATTAGATTTGCATTCTTCATCCTATGTGCCTCTATTCTTCATGCATACATGCAGAACCTCCTTTAACTCAGGTCCTTTTATCTGTCAGCCAAAATTGATCCGTCCCGGAAAATCACTTTGAGAGTTTAGCGCCGACAGCCTGGTCAACGTCTGGTCAGAGTGTCCCTAATCCTCGAGCGTGCTCCGGTTAGTTCTGTGGTCAGTTCAAGTTCGTCTGATTCGCTTTCTGATTTAGATCCGGTTGTAGTTGAGATGGCTGACAATAGTGTGAATGAGACTAGTTTTTCTCCGGCCCAGTTAAGGGCTATATCTGATATAATAGCCACTGCTTTGGCTCAAGAGAGGGCACAGAATCAGGTTCCTCCTTCTTCAAGTAATCAACCTTCGTCCCCTGTAGTTGAGGAAAGGGAGGCTCCAGAACCCGCTTTGGGTAATCAAGCATCAGCTAATAATGTTAGTCCGGCTGAGAATGATCTGATTAAGCAGCTAGCGGAATTGAAGGATAAGGTGGAGAAGATGTCTGTTTCGAAAGAAAAGGATCCAGTCACCAATTTCCATGTGGCTAAATATGTCTTGAAGCCCATAAGCTCTACTTCTTCCAAGACCTTCAAACATACTTTATTTGAAGGAGATAATGACCTAAGGTCCCATTTGTCTAAGTTCATTCGTGTTGCCTAAATGAACCGGTATGATGAAGAGGATGTGTTACGGGCATTTCCTCAGACATTGCACAAGAGCTATAGGAGATGGTATGACGGTTTGGAGATGGAGATACAGAGAGATTGGGTCAAGCTTTAGACCGCTTTTCTCAAGCATTTTAAAACAGACGACAGTGATGAGTTTGGTCTTCGCGATTTGGAGAGCTTAAGGCAAGGGAAGGATGAAAGTTTCTCCGATTATTACAGAAGATGGAGGAAAAAGTTGTTTATGGTTCAGACAAGGCCAAAGGATCAAGAGCTGATCAGGATTTTTAGTCGAAGCCTATTACCTTACTTTAAGGAGAGGATGTTGGCTCAACATCTCACCGACTTTTCTCTGGTACAAAGGGCTGGATTGAATATTGAAGAGCTGTACAAAGAAGAGAAGAAGAAAAGCCGGGGGTTTGGTAACTACCGGTCTTCCTACAGTGATCATAATAGAAGTGCAGGTAATGCTGCTACAAACCAGTCGGGGAGTAGCAACATAGTTGGAGCTATTAATGAGAGAATGAGAAGGGAATTCACTGATTTAGGTAGACCCTTAAGCACGGTTATGAGGTCCTGCATCAAGAATGGTGTGCTGTCGAAATTACCAATTGATCCATCTAGGCCTATTCGAGGTAGGTTTGTTGACTAGGATTGCGAGTATCATCAATGCAAAGGCCATTCTACTAATGATTGCTTTAGGCTTAGACATGATTTACAATATCTGATAGATAGTGGGAAGATCACCAAGCCTTCTGAGCATAATAAGCCGAGCACACGAAATAATCCTTTACCGCAATACCAGTATAACTATCCATCTCATAAGTCTTCAACAGGTGGATCAATTAATGCAATTGGAAGTGGTTTGCCTGAAGAGCTGGTATTGGCAGAAGCAGAGTTGGAAGAGAGGATGTGTGCCATGTTGAACATTTGGGATGACTGCAGCAGTGAGGAGGAAGTGGAAAGGAAGCCAGTGAAGGTCGAGGTGGAAAAGAGTATCACAGTTAAGATTGGGGAGATACCAGACAATGAAGATGAATAGCTTCAGCTAGCAATCCAAAACAGTTTGGCTGATCAAGCAGACCAGTGGTATTATAGTAGCGATGAGGATGTGAATGAAGTTGGCATCCAGAGTTTGACCCGGAGCGGTCGTGTATACAATCTAGACAATAATTCCCTGGTCAAAAGAAAAGGAGTTGTCATCGACGGGACAGGAAAGGAGACACCAAAGAAAGGTGAAGAGCAACCCAAGGAGAAGAAAAAGGAGATTGAAGCGGGCAAAGCACAAAAGAAGGCTACTGAAATAGGTGAAAGTAGCTAGAACAGGGTACCGAGCGGGGTGACAGCAAATTCAGTGCTGAGTCAATTACAGAGGACTAAAGCTAACATCTCGTTATGGGATTTATTGATAGCTTCAAAGGAACATAGAGAAGCTATGTTGGAGGCTATGGCGTTTGTCAGAGTTCTTGCAAGAATCCAGAGCGTGGATATGATTAATGTGCTGCAGCGCAGGATAGGTGAGATAACTTTCTTCGATTCTGATCTCCTCTCGAAGGTAGGAATCACTTTAAACCTCTGTACATCCAGGTTGGTGTTAATGGAAGAGAGACCCGTAATGTGATGGTTGATAACGGGTCGGCATTGTGCGTTTGCCCGCTGAAAATGTTATCTAAATTTAAGATTGAAGAGTAGGAGCTCGAGCCATCTACCATGGTTGTCAAAGCTTATGATAACACCATGCGTAGCGTTAAGGGAACTTTCAGAGTAAAGATTTCAACAGGAATAATAGAGAGTTGGGTGGAAATAATAGTCTTGGACATATTGGCCAATTATGCTTTGCTGTTGAGAAGGCCATGGCTTCATCCTTTGGGGGCGATTCCATCCACATTGCACAGAAAAGTCAAGGTACCCTGGGGCACTGATGTTCTAACCATTAATGATTAGGAAGAACTGAATGTGGCTGCTGTGGAAGGTTTAGAGGTAGCTTTGCCCTTATCTGGTTTTCAGGTGGTTGTAATTGATGATGTTATAATCACCGAAGAAAAAAGTGCAATCAATGGGATGAGCCCTTTCTCCCGAAAGATGATGAAGAAGATGCAGTGGAAGTAAAGCAAGGGGCTAGGCCGGGATTTACAAGGAAGGTTTGAACCAGTGCCATCTTCACATGGTCAGAAAAATCGATGCGGTTTGGGGTACTCAAAAAATAGGAAGAAAGAGAAGTATGAAGTCCAGTCTCTGATAAAAGAGCCGGGATTGAACAGGATTTTCTTTACCCTAGAGGCTTTCGGAGAATTTCAGAGCAGAGGAAAGACATATGCAGGTTTAGAGATCTTCATGACAGATTTTGAGGAACATCTCATTAAGTCTCCAGAGCCTTCCTTTGAGCAATTGGTAGATGGAACACAATTTATGATTGGCATGGTCCAAACAGGAAGTGATTCAGATTGGTCCCAAAAGATGTCAGAGTTTGAAGACTTTCTCAGGATTGGGGACGAAGCTTCAAAAGTGATTCAAGAGCAAAAGTCCAAGGCAAGGATCCTCCAATCATTGCTAACAGCAGAAGATGCAGAGGAAGCCGAGAGGAAGATGATGGAAATGTCAGATCGTAGAGAGATGAAAGAAAAAGCTGCCCCAGAGATCGAGGGTGCTCCTAGTGCTGATGAAGTGGTGCAAGCCATTAAAGATAGTTGTGATGAATGTATCGAACAAGCTCTTAATTCTGCTTTATGTTTTTCTGAAAGTTGTTTTGAGAACGATTTGGATGGATTTCCTTTACTATTTCAATCAATGAAAGTGAATTTTGATTACTTGTTTTCTTGTTTTCCTGATTGTTGTGTTCATGGCATTGATTATACCACACACATATTTGACATAAATGCATTACATCATTTCGCATTTAACCTAAGCACCGCGGAAGATCCCAAAATAATCGAAATCGGATCAGACTTTAAGCTTGAACTCAGAAAGGATCTCCAAGAATGTCTCAAGAGGAATTCAAAAGTTTTTGCTTGGAGTTATTCTGATATGCCAGGGATCGGCAGATCAATTGCAGAACATTTCATCCCTACCGATCCAAATATCAAGCCAATAAAGTAGAAAAGAAGACGAGTCAGACCAGAGTGGCAAGACAAGATCAAGGCTGAAGTTCAGAAGCAGCTAGATGCAGGTTTCTTGGAGGTAGTGCATTACCCTGAGTGGTTAGCAAACATAGTCCCTGTGCTTAAGAAGGATGGGCGACTAAGAGTCTATGTCGACTATAGGGATTTAAACAAAGCCTCGCCCAAAGATGACTTCCCAATTCCACATATAGATGGTCTGATCGACAGTGCTGCAGGAATGGGATGTTATTCCATTATGGACGGATTCTCTAGGTACAACCAAATCTTGATGGCTTTAATTGACAAGCACAAGACTGCCTTCATTACCGATTTCGGGACCTTCTGTTATAGGTTGATGCCATTTGGGTTGAAGAATGCCGGCGCAACATATCAGAGAATGGCTACGATCTTGTTTCATGATATGATCCATAAAGGATTGGAGGTGTATGTGGATGATATGGTGATCATGACAGAAACACAAGAAGAACATACGGAGATGTTGGAAAAGTTCTTCGTACGGGTCAGACAATACAATTTAAGACTCAATCCCAAAAAGTGCATATTTAGAGTAATGAAGGGGAAGTTGTTAGGTTTTGTTGTGGGACCTAACGGGATTGAGATTGACCCAGATAAAATAAAAGCCATTCAAGACATGGAACCGCCGAGAACAGAGCGTCAGGTGAGAAGCTTCTTGGGGAAGATCCAGTATATCAGCAGGTTCATTTCCAGATTATCTATTACATGTGCTCCAATCTTCAAGTTGCTTAGGAAGAATCAACCGGTCAGATGGAACGAGGATTATCAGAAGGCCTTTGACCATATAAAGGGGTACTTGATGAATTCGCCAGTGTTAAGTTCTCCTAGACCGGGAGAACCCTTGATTCTGTATTTGTCTATAGAGGATGCAGGAGTTGGAGCTATATTGGCACAGCCAGATGCTGCTGGAGTAGAAAAGGCCATCTATTATATCAGTAAGAAATTACTACCTATTGAGGAGAAGTATAATTTGATAGAGAAGACATGTATGGCAGTAGTGTGGTCGATCAAGAAGTTGAGGCCTTATTTTGATTCTTTCAGGGTCACCTTTGTTTCCAAAATTGATCCTATAAAGTATCTTTAGAAAACACCTACTATAGAAGGGCAGTTGTCCAAATGGTTAGTTCAGATGTCTAGTGTAGAAGCGGAGTTTATCACAAAGAAGACGGTCAAAGGTCCGGCTGTTGCAGAATTCCTGGCTGAGAATCCCATCGCGGATGATGAACCATGGGAATTAGAATTTCCAAATGAACATTTGTTATGTGTTGAAAAAGGGGTCTGGAAACTGTACTTTGACGGATCAGCTAATAGGAATGGAGCTGGGGCTGGTATTGTGATAGAAGCGCCCAATGGCGAGGTGACAACAATGTGCAAAAGGTTGTTGTTCCCAGTCACCAACAATATGGCAGAGTACGAAGCATGTATTATGGGAATCGAGTCTCTTCTTGCGACAGGTGCTAAGGAGGTTGAGGTGATAGGAGACTCATTGTTGGTTATTGAGCATGCCAATGAAAGATGGAAAGTTGAGGAAGATAGGCTGAAGCCCTATGTTGAGTACTTATTAAAGAAAGCAGCACTCTTTGACAAGATTACTTTTACTCACATAGGTAGAACTCATAACAGAATCCCGGATGCTTTGGCAAACCTAGCCTCAGCATGGCAAGATTTGAGTAAGGTCCCAAAGAAGCCATTCATCATTACCGTAGTAAATATGCCATGCTATGAAGAACATTTTGTGAATCAGGTTGAGTCAGAAGAAGAACCTTGGTTTACGGATATTTTGCAGTACATGAAAGATGGAACCTTTTCTGATGATGCAAAAAAAGAAGACCGATCGGTTATAAGAAAGATGGCTCTGAAGTATGTCCTAGCCTATGGTGAACTGTATAGGAGGGCTTGGGATGGAATGCTGTTGAGATGTGTAGGCAAGAAAGAAGGAGAAGAGATAATGAAGAAGATCCATGAGGGAGTCTGTGGTACTCATTTGAGTGGTATGAGTTTGGCCAGAAAGATCATAAGTCAAGGCTACTTTTGGATATAGATGGAAGGTGACTGTGTTAGCTATGTTCGTCATTGCAAAGCTTGCCAGTACCACGATAACAAAAATCATTTGCCTACTGTTGAACTCCATCCAACAACTCCTTCTTGGCCTTTTTCAGCCTGGGGTATAGATATTATTGGCAAGATCACGTCGGCAGCATCAAATGGTCATCAGTATATCTTAGTCGCCATGGACTACTTTTCCAGATGGATTGAAGCTCAGTCCTACAAAACTTTGATTGCCAAACAGGTGGCTAGATTTATTGAGCAGAACATTTTCTGTCGCTATGGTGTTCCTCATCACATAGTCACAGACAATGGTTCTCACTTCCAAGCAGACGTCAGTTAGTTATTATACAGATATAAGGTTGAGCATCACCATTCTTCTCCTTATCGGCCTCAAGCTAATGGTGCAGTGGAAGCCGCCAATAAGGAGATCAAGAGAATTCTGTCCAAAATGTGCGAGAAGTATAGAAGCTTGGCTGAGAAACTTCCTTTCGCACTCTGGGGGCATCGAACTACCTCCAAATCAGTGAATGGAGCTTCTCCTTTCGAGCTTGTATATGGGATGGAGGCAGTGTTACCAGTAGAACTCAAAAAAAAGTCTCTCAGGGTTCTTATGAAAGCTGGTCTGACCGAAGAAGAGTGGGTCAAGAAAAGATATGAAGATCTGTCATTTTTAGATGGCAGAAGATTGAATGCCAGATTCCAGGATCAGATGAGAAAGAGAAGGATTGCTCATTTCTACAATAAGCGGGTACATCCAAGGGCTTTGAAAAATGGAGACTTAGTGTTGGTCAGATTGTTAGACCACGAAGCCCAGAGTCATCTTGGAGGGAAATTCAGACCCAACTGGCATGGACCATTCAGAATCCAAAAGCTATTGGCCAAGGGTGCCGCTGAATTGGTCACTATGGAAGGGAAGCCTTTTAATCGAATCGTTAATCAAGACCAGATGAAAAGGTTCTATGTCTGAGATGATGATTTCGATAAAAATAAAAAAAATAAAAAAAATAAAAAAAAAGAGGGGGAGGCTAGGTTGAAAACCCGAAAGGGCGACCTAGGTAAGAAATGAACTCGTTAGGTTGAAAACCCGTAAAGGGCAGCCTAGGCAAAAGTTAGAGTTTAGAAAAAAGAAAAAAAAAATTTTTTTGAGATTAAATCATGGTGCTTAGTTTAAATGCGAAATCTATGTCATGCATTTGTGACATACTTGCGACTGGTTGCTTAATGCCATCAACCTGACTAGAAGGAGAATAGGCGAATGAGTAGTTAGAATGAACGACTATTGTATTAAAGTAGTTGTTCTGTACTTCTGTATGATGTTGAAAGAAGTAAGATCAATAAAGAGCTTGATTTTCAGATTTTTCTTCCCTTTTGTTTCTCGGGTATGATTGTTGACTACAAGACCTTCCTCTCTGCCTATTTGGTCAGCATTCGCTCATTCGTTTTGAAGATGTTTGGCCGATGGTCCTGCCTGAATGTTGGATTCTTTTAGACGGTGATTAGGAGGTCAAATGTTATTTTCTCGGTGGTTTCCTTGGAAGGATCGATAAAGAAAAAAAACATGAATAAAGTCCCTAGCACTTAAATAGGTTCATGCATACATGAGGGAGTTGCATATTTTATCTGTCTGAATATTGCAGGTGATAAAATGATCACCCCATTGTTTGTCAATAATGTAAGTTTTTGTCCTTAGTTAAAAAAAAAAATCCACTTTAATGTGCTTTCACTTCTTAATCCAAAGGCAGGAGGCCCAAATGCTAATCCAGCAAATAATTTCGAAAGAAAAGATTTGTTGTCTTTTGTTGTCTCTAAGTGCAGAAAATAAGAATCAAATAGAAAAATAGCAGTGGAAGCATCCAGAGATACAACAGATGGGCATTTGGCATCCGAATAAAGTGCCCAAGTCCGTCAAGAGTCCATCAAAGCCCAAGTCGGCTTATTCAGGCAATTTGGAGTCGGTGTGTGGCTCGTATATTTCAATAATTCCATTTACTCGCCACACAGGTGTTGACACGTAATTTTATGCCCCGCCTAACCCGGTGATGATATGAGGACAAGGGATAAAGTTTCACGGTTAACCAGGAATGTTTGAACCAAAAAAAAAAACCTGAATCAAACCGTCTAAAGAAGCCTGACCCACGTTAGGGCTGCGTCACACAGCTACAACCCGCGTGACGCCACTGATAGCTGCGTCACGCAGCTCTAACGGGTCTGACACCCCTGGCGCGCGCCCGTGCAATGGCCTGCACTGTTTGTATGGATACGCGGCAACAGTAAGAAAAGCAAGTCGCGTCACGCAGGCTTACGGCTGCGTCATGCAGCTTCTACCTGCGTCACACGAATGCTCTGTCTCCCTAGCCATATAAATACTACATTACACAGCAAAAACGGGACTTTTGACATTTTTTAAGATTTTTGCTCTCGTTTTTCTCTAAGACATAATTTTCTGAGTTTAGGTATCAAAAAACGACTAAAGCTCTTTCTCAAGAACTCGTCTGAGTAAATTTGGGATAGATCAAGTCATAGATATCTGGATTTAAAATCAAAGAAAAAAAAAAAAAAAAAGAGAAGATAAAGAAAGAGGAAAAGAGAGGAAAATCGTTTTGTTTTCGTAGAAGAACCTGGTGATTACATTCCTATGACTGTGAAACATTACTTCCAGATCAATACCAACGTATGCAATCCTCAAATCTGAGGGTTAGGTAATAATCTTAACCTTTCTCTTTCATTTCTAGTATTTTACCTCTTAAAATCCCATTTTCACACTATTTGACTGGACTGTTATTGACAAAACACAAGTTTGCCTATTGTTGAACCCTTCTGGGTTGGTTCTAATCGCTTAAAATAAAAGAATACATAAAAAAAGCGTAGGTTTGAAAGGTAGTTATGGACCAGAGCAGCCGCGTCACGCAGCTATCACCTGCGTCACGCGACTGTTCGTGTCCAAAAATACCTTATCTTGGATTAGACTACCTGCGTGACGCAGCTATTCAAGTACACAGTTTTTATTTCTTTTTATACTTTGTTTAGTGTTTCACTGTAAATAAATAATCGAAGTGTCTGTGTGTTTTGAATAAACTATGAGGAGTTCCGTCACGCGGCTAGAAGTTCCGTCACGCAACTGTTCTTCATAGAACAGCTGCGTGACGCGACTGTTCTAATCTACAAGGCTATAATTAGAGTTCCGTCACGCGGTTGTTCTTCGTAGAACAGCTGCGTGACGCAACTATTACAAGCTCCAGAATAAGAGACGAGAGTTACGTCACGCGACTGTTCTTTGTAGGACAACAGCATGACGCGACTGTTTCCCAGCTTCAATTTACTTTTGGTATTTTATTTAAATTCCATGTCAATTAAGCAGATTTTAACCCTAATCCAGGAGGTAATCAATTATGGGCAAACTAAGTTTTAATCAAACAAAGTCAATCAATTATTGATGATTATGAGTTTTTGAGAAATTTATTTTTTTTGTTATTTACTATTAATTATAGTTTTAGACTCGGTTTGTGGCCCGCCTTTAACCATAAGGCAAGAGCGGGTCTTTTATTTTATTTGATATGTATTATGGATGAATGGTGGATGATATACTTTATTTGTGATGAATGTAATGGATGGATCTAATTGGGACGGTTAATTAATTTTCCATATAGGAACTCGGTTCGATTTGTTCGGGTTGGGTTTAAATAAATTGGCTTTTCTAAAATAAAATAAAATTAGAAATTGTAGGTTAAAAGAGGCCGGTTTTTCCGGGCGTCAGCTTCCAACGGGCCGACGTACCCAATTCCCTTACCTAGAACCTCATTGGTTCGCCTGACCAGTTTTTCTAAATAATAGGCCTTGAATAAAATTGGGTTAAATGAAGTCACTGTTATAAAATAAAATTGAAACGGTCTCATTACCGAAATAATGGGTGGCGACTCGAAATAATTTATAAGACCGATTTATCGGCATCGCATATCCAAAAAGATTTTTATCACCTCTTTTTCCAAAACAAATAATCCAATAAAAAAGACGTTTTTCGAGATCCTTCCGGGGTTCGGGATTTCGGCGAAAACAGTTTGGCGACTTCACTGGGGATTTTGCACCCATTAATCCCTGGTTATTTTTAATAATTTAGTGGTTGCAATTAGGAATTGACTCTAAAAGCCTACTTTTTCTGAATAAAATTGGTTAGAAAAGCCGATGGAAAATTATTGATCGTCCGTATATGTTTAATTGCTTTCCTTTTCTTTCTAGGATTTTTGCATTCACTCTCATTCCTTGCTTCTCACCTCATTCTACCCGTATCACCCTTCGGTACTGGTGTTAAGTTTGACGGTGGATCTAGCCTAGACCATGCGATTTAGGTGCATCCATCCGAGAATTAACATTACTACCAACCGCAAGCCTAGTACCTCAAAGGTGCGCCAAAAGGAGTAGGCCCAACAAAAGCCCGAATCCTGTTTGCGGAACCCAGACCTTGTTCAGTCCAATGAGACCGAAGCCCATGCACGTAGTTCAAAGCCTTAGTTACTTCCCCTAAGGTGCACCCAATGCTATTTGCTGTTGTAATGCCGCATTCATTTCCGAGAGCTTATATCGTCAATCTCAAAACCCCCTGTTGGTTGTCAAGATTAGACCTATTTCTAGGAAACAGATGTCGGAATTTATACCAATGGAATCCGCGTGTGGGAGAAATAAGGTTGGAAGGCATGCATTTCCCAACTCCCGTTCCCCTGTATGATGTAAATTGTACATATGTTGTGACATTCATGCACCATGTAACACCTTCCTTTTCAGCCATGCATTAATAGGAGCTAATGTTCGATATGGACATTTGACCTTGATTTTGAGAACGGATTTCAAATTCGTTACGAATAATATAATGCAATTACTTATAGTGAACTAATACCCAAAAGAAAAGGGAGTTATAAGGGGGTTGCAATTCCTTTGTATTTTAACATTTCCCGCATTATCTGAAAATAAGTGAGAGATTATAAGATCTTGTAATGAAATAAAAGAAAAAATCCTACTTGGGACCATATGTTCCATGGCAAAAGGTAAGGATACAAAATATACACAAAAAATAACAAAAATCCCGCTTGGAAAATCTTTCATTCCGAGGCAAAAGTTAGGGATTCGAGAGAAAATAGCTGACCGTAAAATCCAAAAGGAACGGTCGACGACAGATAATGCTCGAAATATTCAAATACAAAATAAGTTATTGATGCATTATTCATACCGAATTCTTGATCCGGTCGTTGAAATCGAGATCTTATTTCCATATCGGTTTTAGCGCATTAGAAATGCATTCTTCATCCTATGTGCTCTCATTTTCACATGCATACATGCAGGACCCTCTGTAACTCAGAAATTTTTTTATCAGAATTGATCCTTCCCGGGAAACTACTTTGAGAGTTTGGAATCGGCATCCTGGTCAGCGTTTAATCAGAACATCCCCAATCCCCGAATTCGCTCCAATTAACTAAGTGAATCAGTCCAGTTCATCAGATTCAGAACCCGATTCAGATCCAGCAGAAATGGCGGATAACACAGAAAATGAGACCGGATTTTCTGAAGCCCAGATAAGAACCATTGCTCAGATTGTGGCTGCGGCTCTTGCTCAAGACAGGGCCCAAAATCAGAATACTCCCCCTTCGGGTAGCCAACCTGTGGCTGAAGAGAGACTGATCCCGGAACCTGTGTCAAGTAATTAGGCTTCTGTGGGAAACACTGTCCCAGTTGAAAATGATATGCTCAAGCAACTCGCCGATCTGAAAGAAAGATTCGACAAAATGGCGGCAGTAAAGGAGAAAGACCCGGCCACCAATTTTCACATAACTGAGTATGTTCTGCACCCGACCAGTTCGGCCTCATTCAAGACCTTCAAGCATTCTATATTTGAAGGAGATAATGATCCTCGTTCTCACTTGTCTGAATTTCTCCGAGTATCCCAAATGAACCGGTATAATGAGGAAGATGTTTTGCGAGCATTCCCGCAAACACTACATAAGGACTATCGGAGGTGGTATGACGGTTTAGATGAGGAGGTTCAGAAGAACTGGATCAAACTACAGACAGCTTTTCTCAAAAATTTCAAGACTGAAGAGAGTGATGAGTTCAGCCTGCGAGACCTGGAGAGTTTAAGACAAGGGAAGGATGAAAGCTTTTCTGATTACTACAGGAGGTGGAGAACTAAGCTGTATAGAGTTCAGACAAGGCCAAAGGACAAAGAGCTGATCAGAATCTTTAGCAGGAGCTTGTTGCCCTTCTTCAAAGAAAGGATGCTGACTCAGCCGCTCACTGATTTTTCTCTGGTTCAAAGTGCTAGTCTAAACATCGAGGAATTGTACAAGGAAGAAAAGAAGAAGAACAGAGGGTTTGGTAACTACCGGACTTCTTATGGTGACAGAGGTGCCGGAAGCAATAATCAGAATCAGTCAGGAGCCAGTAATGCCGTAATAGGTGCAGTTAATGAGAGAACTAGGAGAGAGTTCACTGACTTAGGAAGACCTTTGAGCACAGTACTAAGATCTTGCATCAAGAACGGGGTGTTGTCGAAGCTGCCAGTCGATCCGACTAAACCAGTGCGAGGGAGGTATATGGACCGAAATTGTGATTACCATCAGTGCAAAGGGCATTCAACTGATGAATGTTTCAAACTAAGGCACGATATTCAAGATTTGATTGATAGTGGAAAATTATTAAGCCTTCCGAAAAGAGCAAGCCAAGCACCAAGAGCAACCCACTTCCTCAATATCAGTACAACTATCCATCCTGTAAGTCTCAATCGGGTGGATCGGTCAATGCAATCGGGAGTGGATTACCAGAAGAAGTAGTATTGGCTGAAGCAGAATGGGAAGAGCGGACGTGTGCCATGTTGAACATATGGGACGACTGTAGTAGTGATGAGGAAGAGAAGGTGCCAGTGAAGATTGAAATCGAGAAAAGTATCACTGTAAAGGTAGGCGACGTGCCGGAAGATGAGGATGAGCAACTCCAGCTGGCCATTCAAAAGAGTTTAGCCGATCAAGGGGAACAATGGTACTACAGCAGTGAGGAAGAAGTGAATGAAGTAGGTGTTCAGAGTTTGACCCGAAGTGGGCGAGTATACAATCCCGAGAGCAGTATGTAGGCTAAGGGAAAAGAGACTGCTGTTGATGGAGCAAAGAAGAAAATGACAGAGAAAGACGGGGAGAACCCGAAAGAGAAAAAGAAAGAAGAGGAGGTAGTGAAAGGGAAAAAGAAGGCTGTCGAAGTTGGAGAAACCAGTCAGAGCAAGACACCTAATGGGGTGACCACCAGCTCAGTACTGAGTCAATTGCAGAAAACAAGAGCAGACATTTCGATATGGGATTTACTGATAACATCTAAGGAGCACAGAGAAGCTTTACTTGAAGCCATGACTTTTGTCAGAGTGCCGGCTCGGATCCAAAGTGTTGATATGATCAATGTGCTACAGCGGAGAATAGGCGAAGTCACTTTCTTTGATTCAGACCTTCCACCAGAAGGAAGGAACCACTGTAAGCCACTATATATTCAGATTGCCGTCAATGGACGAGACACCCGGAATGTGATGGTGGACAACGGATCACTAATGTGTATGTCCGTTGAAGATGCTGTCTAAGTTCAAGATCGAAGAATCAGAGCTTGAGCCATCAAATATGGTGGTCAAAGCTTATGACAATACTATGCGGAACGCGAAAGGGACCTTTAAAGCAAAAATATCCACAAGCACCTTGGAAAGCTGGGTAGATGTAGTTGTGCTCGATATCTTAGCCAATTCTGCTCTGTTGTTGGGAAGACCTTGGCTCCACCCTTTAGGCGCAGTTCCGTCCACTCTGCACAGAAAAGTAAAAATCCCGTGGGGTACAGACGTGGTAACCATTAATGCACAGGAGGATCTGAATGTAGCTGCAGTGGAAGGTCTAGAACTAGCGGTGCCATTATCGGGATTTCAGGTGGCAGTAATTGATGCGCCTACAACCAAGAGCAAGAGTGCAGTAAACAGCATGAGTCCTTTTTCGAGAAAGATGAAGAAGAAGATGAATTGGCAGTATGGCAAAGGTTTGGGCCGGGAGTTGCAAAGAAGGTTTGAGCCTCTCTCATCGGCATTGGGGCAGCAAGACAAGCGTGGACTGGGATATTCTGAAAATAGAAAGAAAGAAAGATATGAGATTCGATCTCCGGTCAGAGGGTCAAACTTGAATCAGATCTTCTTTGTTCCACAAGCTGAAGGGGAATTTCAGAGCAGAGGAAAGACCTACCCCGGCTTGGAGATATTTATGACCGATTATGAGGAGAAGCTGGTTGTGAACCCCTACCCCGAATATCATAAGCATGTGAATGCATGTGACTAAAGGGCAGAAATGCACGTGAGTGTGTGAGTCGCCACCTTGTTTAATTATTTTAGGGTAAACTAGGAAAAAACCCTAAGTGACTCCGATTTTAATTAACCTAGTTACTAGATTAATTAACCCAATGTTTAAGGCATGGCGTGCAAACCCGAGATGGATCCCGAGACTATGTCATGCTGATGAACTAACCATGAATGAATGCTTTGCAAGGTGAATGATGTAATTGGACCAAATGAAATGTTTATGTGATTTTGATGATTTCGACTTGCCGCCCGGGGTGAAATCCCGAACGTGCCTACGTACTTCCGTTTGAATGGAAGATCAAAGTCAACGGAGTTCGATAGGCCTTCTTTGAAGGGCTTTGAAGGTGCATGCTTAATGCATGAGTGTGTGTATGCTTCGTGCATGTTTGTTTAAGCATTTTGCCAAATGATCGATTGATTCGATTAGGCGTTCATCGCCAAAAATGTTGGTTTTAAGGCATTTGTGCCAAAAATGGTTGTCGGGCGATTTGTCGCCAAAGTCGTTGATTTTAAGGCTCTTAGCCAAAATGGTTGATTTAGGCAATCTGTTTGCCAAAATGATGTGATTGGGCGATTGTCGCCAAAATGATTGATTTTAAGGCTTTTAGCCAAAATGTGTTGATTTAGGCAATCTGTTTGCCAAAAGTGTTGATTGGGCGATTGTCGCCAAAATGATTGATTTTAAGGCCTTTGGCCAAAAAGTGTTGATTTAAGTAATTCGTTTGCTAAAATGTGTAATTTAGGCGATTATCGCCAAAATGGTTGATTTTAGGGCCTTTGGCCGAAATGAGTTGATTTAGGCAATTTGTTTGCCAAAATGATGTGATTGGGCGATTGTCGCCAAAATGATTGATTTTAAGGCCTTTGGCCAAAAAGTGTGATTGATTTAGGCAATTAGTTTGCCAAAATGTTGATTAGGCGATTGTCGCCAAAATGATTGATTTAAGGCCTTTGGCCAAAAGATTGATTGATTTAGGCAATTAGTTTGCCAAAATGAGATTGATTAAACTGTAGGCAATTTGTTGCCAAAACGCGATTGATTAAGGCTTTTAGCCACAATTATTGATTAATTGGACTTAAGCCGGATTTGTTGAAAATAAAGCAGTTGAACCGTAGTTATTAATTAACTAGGCTCTTTTAGCCAATATTGTCGGATTTAAGGCTTTAATACCATGATTATTGATTAATCGGGCATTTAAGCTTAATCAAATTAATTAAGGCAGTTTATTTGCCAAGAAATAATGACATGAATGCATTTATGCGATTATAGAATTGTTAGGAGTAGAAGAGAAACATGCATGGAGTGCTAAAATTAAATAGGCAGAGTTTCGTTTACATACCTGATTTAATCGGAAACCGCTTCTTAACTCCAGATTAAGCTCCTTGCTTGGGAATTAATTAATTTTAATTTGTTTAATTTTAGTGTTCAAATATCACAACAAAAATGCAATAAAAATTAAATTAAACGCAAAAAGTGGTAAAGAAATCGCAAGGAGCGTGGGAGGGAGGAAGATCGTCCGTCAACACAGACAGGGGTGTCAAAAATGAAGGGGGAGAGGCCATTTTATAGGCCAAAACGGGTCGCAGGTGCCGCCGTGGTCGGCGGCAGGTGCCGCCGGATGTCCAGCGGCATGTGCCGCCAGCGGGCCGGCAGCAGGTGCCGCCGGTGCCGGTGGCAGGTGCCACGGTGGCCGGAGCCACCGTGCTCGGCCGCGGTTACTTGGGCTTTTTCACTCCGGAGGAGTTTTCGGGAGTTCCGAGTCTCAGAAAAATATTCCGGGACCTGTTCCGCGATCCTCGCGACATTCCGGACGTTTTAAGTACCATATTGGCATATTTCCAGTAAATGTCCAAAATGGCCTCCGGTCCGGCCGGACTGTTTGCACAGTTGCTGCAGCAAAGTCAAAGTTCCTGTAGCAAAGTCAAAACAAATGGCATGGTACTGTAGCAGGCGTGCTTTCCTCCATTTAAAGAGTTTCACATACCATGTTATTCCCCTGAGCCTCAAAATTTGAGTATTCACAGTAGTCAAGTCGCCCGAGCCTTCTTTGGAACAGCTGGTGGATGGAACCGAGTTCATGGTATGCGTGACAGAAGCAAGTACTGAATCTAATTGGTCGAAGAAGATATCTGAGTTTGAAGACTTTTTGGGGATTGGGGATGAAGCTTCCAAGTCAGTGCAAGAGCAAAAGGCCAAGGCACGGATCCTCTAATCTGTTCTAGCCGCTGAAGATGCCGAAGAGGCAGAGAGGAAGGCAAAGAAGACGATAGAGCAGGGAAAGGCCAAGAAAGAAGCTACCCCGGCGGAAGAAGAAGGCGCAGACGCTGACGAAGTGGTCCAGGCAATAAAAGATACTTGTAATGAATGTATTGGACAGGCAGTTAATCCTGTATTTTGTTTTTCTGATGCTTGTTTTGAGAACACTATGGATGGTTTTCCTCTTTTATTTCAATCAATGGAAGTGAACTTTGACTATTTGTTTTCTTGTTTTCCTGATTGTCATGTTCATGGCATTGATTATACCACTCGCATATTTGACATAAACGCATTGCATAATTTTGCATTTAATTTAAGCACCACCGAAGATCCTAAAATAATTGAAATCGGATCAGACTTCAAACCTGAGCTCAGACAGGATCTCCAAGAATGCATTAAAAGAAATTCGGAGGTATTTGCCTGGAGCTACGCGGACATGCCAGGGATCGACAGATCAATAGCAGAGCACTTCATTCCTACTGATCCGAGTATTAAGCCAGTAAAGCAGAAAAGGAGAAGGGTCAGACCAGAATGGCAGGACAAGATCAAAGCTGAAGTCCAGAAACAGTTGGATGCAGGGTTCTTAGAAGTAGTACACTATCCGGAGTGGTTGGCGAATATAGTCCCGGTGCTGAAGAAAGATGGCACGATAAGGGTCTGTGTCGACTATAGGGATCTGAACAAAGCCTCGCCCAAGGATGACTTTCCACTTCCACACATAGATGTTTTGATAGACAGTGCTGCTGGGATGGGATGTTATTCTATCATGGACGGATTCTCAGGGTATAATCAGATATTGATGGCCTTAGTGGATAAACATAAGACCGCCTTCACCACTGACTTCGGAACATTTTGCTACAGAGTGATGCCGTTCGGACTGAAGAATGCCGGAGCAACATATCAGAGGATGGCTACTACGTTATTTCATGATATGATCCATAAGGGATTGGAAGTGTATGTAGATGATATGGTGATCATGACAAAAACACAGGAGGAACATGCAGAGATGCTGGAGAAGTTCTTCACACGGGTCAAATAGTACAATTTGAGACTTAATCCCAAGAAGTGTGTATTCGGAGTGACGAAGGGAAAATTGTTAGGTTTTGTGGTAGGACCTAACGGGATTGAGGTTGACCCGGACAAAATAAAAGCCATTCAGGATATGGAACTGCCAAGAATAGAACGTCAGGTGAGAAGCTTCCTGGGTAAAATTCAGTACATCAGCAGATTTATTTCGAGGTTATCCATCACCTATGCTCCAATTTTCAAGTTATTGAAAAAGAATCAGCCAGTTAAGTGGAATGAAGATTGCCAGAAAGCCTTTGACCACATAAAGAAATATTTGATGAATCCACCGGTGCTTAGTTCACCAAGACCAGGAGAACCTCTGATCTTGTACCTATCTATAGAAGATGCAGGAGTGGGAGCAATGTTGGTACAGCCGGATGCCGCTGGAGTAGAGAAAGCCATTTACTACATCAGTAAGAAACTATTGCCTATCGAAGAGAAATACAACCTGATTGAGAAAACATGCATGGCAGTAGTGTGGTCGATAAAGAAATTAAGGCCGTATTTTGATTCCTTCAAAGTCACTTTTGTCTCCAAAATTGATCCACTGAAATATCTGCAGAGAACGCCTACGCTAGAGGGACGGTTGTCCAAGTGCTTGATTCAAATGTCTAGTGTGGATGCGGAGTTCGTAACGAAAAAGACGGTCAAAGGTCGAGCTGTGGCGGAATTCCTAGCAGAAAACCCTGTGACAGATGACGAATCTTGGGAATTGGAGTTTCCGGATGAACATTTGCTGAATATTGACACGGGAGTTTGGAGATTATACTTTGATGGATCAGCCAACAGAAACGGAGCTGGGGCTGGTATTGTTATAGAAGCACCTAACGGCGAAGTCACAACCATGTGCAAGAGACTATTGTTCCCGGTCACTAACAACATGGCAGAATATGAAGCGTGCATCATGGGAATGGAAGCTCTTCTTGCGTCCGGCGCTAAGGAGGTCGAAGTAATAAGAGATTCTTTACTGGTTATCGAGCACGCCAATGAGAGATGGAAGGTAGAAGAGGAAAGATTGAAGCCCTATGTTGAGTACTTGTTGAAGAAAGCAGCACTATTTGACAAGATCACTTTCACTCACATAGGAAGAACCTATAACAGGATTCCGGACGCCTTGGCAAACTTAGCGTCGGCTTGGCAGGATTTAAGCAAAGTTCCGAAGAAGCCATTTATCATTACTACAGCCAATATCCCGTGCTATCAAGAACATTACGTGAATCAGGTGGAGTCGGAGGAAGAACCCTGGTTTACGGATATCCTGTGGTATATGAAAGACGGTACTTTTTCTGATGATACGACGAAAGAAGACCGTGCAGTCTTAAGGAAAATGGCTCTGCACTATGTCCTTGCTGATGGCGAACTCTACAGGAAAACCTAGGATGGGATGTTGCTACGATGCATGAGTAAGAAAGAAGGAGAGGACATAATGAGAAAAGTTCACGAAGGAGTCTGCGGTACTCATCTAAGCGGTATGAGCCTAGCGAGAAAAATCATGAGGCAATGCTATTTTTGGATACAGATGGAAGGCGATTGTGTTCAGTATGTGCGCCGTTGTAAAACTTGCCAATACCATGACAATAGGAGCCACTTACCCGCTGTTGAACTCCATCCAACAACTCCTTCGTGGCCTTTTTCTGCATGGGGCATAGATGTCATCGGTAAAATCTCACCCGCAGCATCCAATGGTCATCAGTATATATTAATGGCAGTCGACTACTTCTCTATATGGATCGAGACTCAATCTTACAGAATCTTAACTGCCAAGCATGTGGCAAAGTTTATTGAACAGAACATTTTCTGTCGCTATGGAATTCCCCATCACATAGTTACGGATAATGGTTCTCATTTTCAAGCAGAAGTTGGTCAATTGCTTTATAGATACAAGATTGAGCATCACCATTCTTCTCCTTATCGCCCTCAGGCTAATGGTGTAGTAGAAGCCGCAAATAAGGAGATCAAAAGAATCTTGGCAAAGATGTGCGAAAGCTATAGAAGCTAGGCTGAGAAACTTCCTTTCGCGCTCTGGGGGCATCGCACTACCTTCAAGGCAGTAAATGGAGCTTCTCCCTTCGAATTGGTATATGGGATGGAGGCAGTGTTACCAATAGAGCTCGAAAAGAAGTCTCTCAGGGTTTTGGTAGAAACTGGTCTGACCGAAGAAGAATGGGTCAAGAAGAAGTATGAAGATCTGGCACTCTTAGACGGAAGGAGACTGAATGCTTGATTCCAGGATCAGATGAGAAAAAGGAGGATTGCTCGTTTCTACAACAAGCGGGTACATCCAAGGGCTTTAAAGAATGGAGATTTGGTGTTAATCAGGTTATTGGACCATGAAGCCCAACATCATCCTGCTGGGAAATTCAAACCCAACTGGCATGGGCCGTTCAGAATTCAGAAGCTGCTGCCGAAAGGCGCCGTCGAATTAGTCACTATGGAAGGAGAGCCTGTCAATCGAATTATCAATCAAGATCAAATGAAAAGATTTTATGTCTGAGATGATGATTTCAAAAAAAAAAAAAAAAAAAAAAAGAGAGAGCTAAGTTGAAAACCCGAAAAGGGCGGCTTAGGCAAGAAATGAGCTCGCTAGGTTGAAAACCCGCAAGGGCGGCCTAGGCAAAAGTTAGAGCACGTAAAAAAAAAAATGCAAAATAATGATAGTAAAATCTTGGGATTAACGCGTGGTGCTTAGCTTAAATACACCATGCGTTCGTGATAGATTAGTGACTGATTGCTCAACGCTATCAACTTGACTCGAAGGAGAATAGGAAATCAAGTAATTAGAGCGAATGACCATTGTCACGCGGCTAGAAGTTCCGTCACGCAACTGTTCTTCATAGAACAGCTGCGTGACGCGACTGTTCTAATCTACAAGGCTATAATTAGAGTTCCGTCACGCGGCTGTTCTTCGTAGAATAGCTGCGTGACGCAACTGTTACAAGCTCCAGAATAAGAGACGAGAGTTACGTCACGCGACTGTTCTTTCTAGGACAGCTGCGTGACGCGACTGTTTCCCAGCTTCAATTTACTTTTGGTATTTTATTTAAATTCCATGTCAATTAAGCAGATTTTAACCCTAATCCAGGAGGTAATCAATTATGGGCAAACTAAGTTTTAATCAAACAAAGTCAATCAATTATTGATGATTATGAGTTTTTGAGAAATTTATTTTTTTTGTTATTTACTATTAATTATATTTTTAGACTCGGTTTGTGGCCCGCCTTTGACCATAAGGCAAGAGCGGGTCTTTTATTTTATTTGATATGTATTATGGATGAATGGTGGATGATATACTTTATTTGTGATGAATGTAATGGATGGATCTAATTGGGACAGTTAATTAATTTTCCACATAGGAACTCGGTTCGATTTGTTTGGGTTGGGTTTAAATAAATTGGCTTTTCTAAAATAAAATAAAATTAGAAATTGTAGGTTAAAAGAGGCCGATTTTTTCGGGCGTCGGCTTCCAACGGGCCGACGTACCCAATTCCCTTACTTAGAACCTCATTGGTTCGCCTGACCAGTTTTTCTAAATAATAGGCCTTGAATAAAATTGGGTTAAATGAAGTCACTGTTATAAAATAAAATTGAAACGGTTCCATTGCCGAAATAATGGGTGGCGACTCGAAATAATTTATAAGACCGATTTATCGGCATCGCATATCCAAAAAGATTTTTATCACCTCTTTTTCCAAAACAAATAATCTAATAAAAAAGACGTTTTTCGAGATCCTGCCGGGGTTCGGGATTTCGGCGAAAACAACAGGGGGCAAAATCATCAAAATCATCAAATTACCCTCAGGTAAGTTTTCTTTCAAACACCGCATTAGGAGGGGTATACCTTGAAAATTTAGGGCTAGAAAAATTTTAAAAATTTTTGCTAAAATTTCAAAATTTTTTGCAATGGATAAAAAAATAAAGTTTTCAAGGTTTGCTTAAAAGATAATATTTTTGGTCCCACGATGGAATTCCAAACTGGGGGCAAAAATAAAATCTTTTGCCCTGATGCAAAAATTTCAAATTTCAAAGTTTATGGTTATTAATGCATGGGGGCATGTGATGTTCCAACATCTAACAAAGGTGAGATCTGTTTGTACACAGAAATTACTCTTTTCTCTTGAAAATATTTTCAGGTCAATCGGTGATGATTTCACGAAGCTGTTTGGATCCTTTTCCTGATTAATGATGGTGGATTACGAAGTTGATCAGGGCAATCAAATCAAAATCCTTCGAGCCAATCAGACCGAGCTTTGGAGGTATCTTCAAAACCAATCAAACTGAGTTTTGGAGATCGTTACAGATCCGACTGGAGCCAACAAAGCCGATTAGACTGAGCTTTGTTTGTGACCAGATGATCAAGATGATCTCAATAGAACCTTGGACATGACCAAATGACCGCTGACGCTCAGAACGCTGATGTAGTCCGAGTGGAGCCTTCAAGGCAACACAACAAAATCCTTCGAGCCAATTAGACCGAGCTTCGGAGGTGACTTCAAAGCAAATCAGACCGAGCTTTGAAGATGATCACAGATCCGACTGGAGCCAACAAAGTCGATCAGACTGAGCTTTGTTCGTGACCAGATGATCAAGATGATCTCAATAGAACCTTGGACATGACCAGATGACCGCTGATGCTCAGAACACTGATGTAGTCCAACTGGAGCCTTCAAGGCGACACAACAAAATCCCTCGAGCCAATTAGACCAAGCTTCGGAGGTGACTTCAAAGCCAATCAGACCGAGCTTGAAGATGATCACAGATCTGACTGGTGTGAATACTCGAATTTTGAGGCTCAAAATGCCTGTTTTCCCAGACTGAAAACAGTCCGGCTGGACCGGAGGCCATTCGGAAAGTTCACCGAAAGTATGCCAATATGGTACTTGAAACGTCCGGAAAATTACGAGGATCGCGGAACTGGTCCCGGAATATTTTTTGGAGGTACGGAACTCCCTAAAAAGCCTTTGGAATGAAAGACTAGCAAGTCCGCCGGCCACGGCGGCAGCTGCCACCCTCAACGGCTGCAGAGGCCTCGCTCAACGGCGGTAGAGGCCGCCGTGGCGGCCGCCCTCAACGGCGGCAGCGGCCTCCCTCCAGCCCGGGTTTTACCTATAAATACAGCCCCGGTTCACCATTTTTAGACACTCAGTTTGTGTTGACGGACGCTCTCTTCTCCCCTACGCTCCTTGCGGTTCTTTTACTGCTTTTCTGCATTTAGTGTAGGCTTTTATTATTTTACTGTGGTGATACTTGGTCACTTAATTAAATTAATTCTAATTAATATTCCCCAAACGATGAGCTTAATCTGGAATTTTCAAGCTGAAGCTAAGTAGCGGCCGCCGATTAACTCAGGTAATAACGAAACCTGTGAACCCCTCCCCCGAATATCATAGGCGTATAAATGCATGTGACTAAGGAAGAAATGCACATGATGTGTGTGAGTCGCCACCTTGTTTAATTATTTTAGGGTAAACTAGGAAAAAACCCTAAGTAACTCCAATTTTAATTAACCTAATTACTAGATTAATTAACCCAAAGTTTAAGGCATGGTCTACGAACCCGGGGTGGATCCCGAGACTATGTCATGCTGATAAACTAACCTATGGATGAATGCTTTGCAGGGTAAAATGAAATAATTGGACCAAATAAAAAGTTTATGTGATTTCGACTTGCCGCTCGGGGTTAAATCCCAAACGTGCCTACGTACTTCCGTTTGAATGGAAGATCAAAGTCAACGTAGTTCGATAGGCCTCTTTTAGAGGGCTTTGAATGGGGATGCTCTATGCATGAGTGTGTGTATGCTTTGTGCATTTTGTTTAGGCATTTGCTAAAGAATTGATTGATTTTTAGGCATTTGATGCCAAAAATGTTGATTTTAATGGCTTTTAGCCAAAAAGATTAATTTAGGCAATTGTTGCCAAAAATTGATGTGATTTAGGCGATTGTCGCCAAAATGCTTGATTTTAAGGCTTTTGGCCAAAAGATTGATTAATTTGAAGGCTTTTAGCCAAAAAAATTTAAGCGATTTGTCGCTAAGAAAAGATTAATCTACTTATAGGCAATTTGTTTACCAAAAGTGATTGATTGACTTGCAATGTAGGCAATTTATTGCCGAGAAAACGTGTTTAATTAAGGCTTTTTAGCCACAATTATTGATTAATTGGACTTAAGCCGAATTTGTTCGAAATAAAGGCAATTTCACCATAGTTATTGATTAACTAGGTTTTTTTAGCCAATATTGTCGGATTTAAGCTTAACACCACGATTATTGATTAACCAGGCGTTTAGCCTAAATTTATTTAATGGAGGCAGTTTATTTGCCTAATGATTGACGTGAATGCATTTATGCAGTTGTAGAATTATTAGGAGTAGAAAAGAAGCATGCATGAAGTGCTAAAATTAAATAGGCAGAGTTTAGTTCATGTACCTGATTTAATCGTCGACCGCTTCTTAACTCCAGGTTAAGCTCCTCATTAAGGGAATATTAATTAATTTGATTTTAATGACCACTTAACAAAGCAAAGAAAGCAATAAAGCTAAACTAAAATGCAGAAAAACAGTAAAGAATCGCAAGGAGCGTAGGGGAGAAGGAGCGTCCGTCAACACAGACTCAGTGAGTTGAAATGAAGACATCGGGGCCAATTTATAGGCAAAAATTGGGCGGCTTGGGCCGCCGTGTCCGGCGGCCCGAGCCACCGAGGGCGGCGGTTTTGCTGATTTTTTCGTTCCGGAGGCTTTTTCGGGAGTTCCGGACCTCCAAAAAATATTCCGGGACCAGTTCCGTGATCCTCGTAATTTTTCGGACGTTTCAAGTACCATATCGGCATACTTCCGGTGAACTTTCCGAATGGCCTCCGGCCCGACCAGACTGTTTGCAGTCCGGAAAAACTGGCTCTTTGAGCCTCAAAATTTGGGTATTCACACTCATCCTTCTACTGATGCATGGACCTCATGGCTGATTGAGTTGGGTCCAAATGAGGTACTGTGGTTCGTTTCCTGGTATGACATCACCCGCTTTATCCAGGTTAGCTCCCGCCATACTCGGGTTTACCTTTTAGGCCTTACACACTGTACTTGGTACTGCGCTTCGCGTGTTTTGAGGCAGATGGGGATAGACCAGACTGTCCCAATTGTAGATGGCACTTCAGCTGATTCAGCCATCACTCCGGGTGTTACCCGAGCCGTCCTTAGGGCTTGGGTTAGAGACCATCACATGGTTAGGCCTTTACCTAATCCTACCAGTGTTCAGACTTCTCCTGAGTATCGGACCTGGTTCATTGCCGTTGTCTGGCCGGTTGAAAGGCCAAGGAGGAACGCACTGCTGAGTTCATTTGAAGGTTGGGCTCAGGCTGACGCTGATAATGAGGTTGGGACTGATGAGGAGATTGTGTTGGCTCCTCGGACAGGCGAGGTTGGAGACGGTTCAGCAGCTAGGGATGACTCGAAGGATGTTGCCCCACGGAGGCGACGGGACACCTAGACTCTTATAGGCTTTTGGACTTTTGTTGTTTTTCCCTTATTTTGACTTTTTTTTTTATTCTTTATTTGGGACTTTGACTTTGGATTTTGGGTTTTGTTCCTTGGCTTTGGATGTATGTTTTGTTTTTTTTTTTTTTTTTTTTTTGGACTTGGGCTTACACTTCATTATTTATTTATTTTTCTTGGATTCTTTTGCTTTCTGCTTGACTTCGAACTGTTTGACTTTATTGCTTTAATTGGGAATGTCATTCGACTTTTAAGCTTTCCAAGCATTTTCCAACTTTATTTATTCAAGCTCTAATTTTTGCCTAAGCCGCCCTTTCGGGTTTTCAACTTAGCGAGCTACCCATTTTTACCTAAGCCGCCCTTTTCGAGTTTTCAACTTAGCGGGCCCCGACTTTTGCCTAAGCCGCCCTTTCGGGTTTTCGACTTAGCGGGTTTTTCTCTCTTTTTTTTTCTTTTCTTTTTTTTTTTTTGGCAAAGAAGAATGAATTATGAAATGATTTTCTCATTAATGTTTAGACCGCGCCCAAAGAGGGTTGCCTACATATCTCCGATACATAATTTCTTTTTTCCGAGGAGAATCAGGTCTGATGTAGCTCTTTTTTACATCATGCAATGCTTATTATACAAAATATCTTTTTAACTGATCTAAATTACATGGATTCGTGAATTCCAAACCATCCAAATCAGTCAAAATGACGGCTCCGCTAGACAATATTTTCTTCAACACATAGGGTCCAGCCCAATGAGGACGAAACTTCCCACGTGGGTCTATGATTGGCTGTCTAATTTCCTTCAAGACCAAACAACCTTCTTCCAGTTTTTGGTCTTTGACCTTCTTATTAAAATGCCGTGCCATTCTTCTCTGGTAAACTTGAGTTTGGTGGATCGCTTGCAATCGTTTTTCGTCCATACCCAAGAGTTGCAAATGATAATTCTTAGCCCAATCTGCTTCGCTGATCTGGCTTTCCCGGATAATCCTCGCCGACTGAACTTCCAGCTCAATAGGCAACACTGCTTCCATACCATACACTAAGGAATACGGAGTTGCTCCGGTGGGCGTTCTGATTGAAGTCCTATATCCCCATAGGGCATTCGGTAACTGTTCATGCCAAGCTTTGTGCTTTTTAACTGTCTTCTGCAAAATGACTTTTATAGCCTTATTTGCAGCCTCTACAGCCCCATTTGTTTGTGGACGATAGGGCGAGGACTTATGATGTTGGATTCTCTTTTGCTTCAGCAGGTCAAAAAATTCACTTTGAAAGTGGGACCCGTTATCAGTAATGATCTCGAATGGCATTCCGTACCGACAAAGGATGTTAGTACGAATGAACTGTGCTGCCTTCTTGGCATTCAAGACCGAATAGGAGGCTGCCTCAATCCACTTAGTGAAATAATCAACAGCAACCAGGATAAATTGATGACCATTGGAAGCCTTTGGGTGGATTTTTCCGATCACGTCTATGCCCCAAGTTGCGAAAGGCCATGGTGAAGTAATAGGATTCAAATTGACCGGAGGCCGTCTTTGCAGCTTAGCGAAAATTTGACACTCATGGCACTTCTGCGCGTGCCTCACGCAATCTGCATTCATGGTTGACCAGTAATAACCCAGGTTCATGATTTTCCGAACCAAGGCTATCCCGTGCATGTGTGGACCAGACTCCCCATTATGTAAGGAATCCATGATGGTTTGAGCTTCTCCCTCATCAACGCACCTTAGGTGCAGGCCGTTCCAACTTCTTTTGTACAGAACTCCCCCAGTAAGGAAATATCCGAGTGCTAACTGTCTCAATGTCCGTTGATGAGTCTTGGTGGATCCCTCCGGGTAGGCTTCATTCTGAAGATAATTCTGTATATCCCAATACCAGGGCTTGTCATCCACCAAATTCATGATATGTGCTGGCTGTTTCTGTAGCCGAACATCCAGTGGGGGAACCGAGCCAGTGAAGCGCAGGCCAATAATCGCAGCATAGTCCACGGGTGTGAGAGTTATCTCGCCGAACCCGAATACGAAAGTATGTGTACAATCGTTCCACCGCTCCATCAATGCATATCACATAGTGGGCGGGAAACGAGGTTGGGTGCGATGCAATCCTGCAGCGTAATCCCCGAATCCAGCAGCAACGACCCGAGCTCGCATAGGAGGGTCTAGTAAATCCCAGAAAGTGGAAGCATCAGTAGCCGATCCACCCGAGCGAGCCTTGCCCAGATTAACCTGTAAGAAAAATTTTTCAATTTCAATAAATACGATACTAAAATTTATTTACCTTCTTATATGGCAGGAAAATGAATAAAACCAAAATTCGGTTTGAACCGTAGCTGCGTCACGCAACTACAAAGTCGCGTCACGCGTCTACAGAGTCGCATCACGCAGCTTTGCCCAAGTTGCGCACTCAGAAGTACAGCTGCGCAACGCACCTCAGCACTAGCGCCACGCCACTCCACAGTTGCGTCACGCGACCACGAAGTCGCGCCACACATCTTGGTAGCTGCGTCACGCAACTGTTCAAGACTCTCCCTCGTCGACGAACAGTCGCGTCACGCAACTGTTCTTCCAAAGAACAGCTGCGTGACGCAACTGTCGAAGGTACGCAGTAGTTCAATTTCAACCTAATTTCACTATGTTTGTGTTGTTTTCATGCAATTTTCAGAACAAAGTCAAGTCGCCTAGAGCTACCAACAATCAAGTGTCAACAAATCAAGTTTTAATGCAGTAAAAGAGGGTCGATTCTAAGGTTCAAGGCAAGCTAGGGTTTCTGGCGCCTCGAACAGTTGCGTCACGCAACTGTTCATTCAAGAACAGCTGCGTCACGCAACTGTTCATTCAAGAACAGCTGCGTCACGCAACTGTTCATGGAAGAATAGCCGCGCCACGCAACTCCTACCTGCGTGACGCGACTGTTGACGCAGGCCTAAACACAAAATTATAGTCTTATTGCTACAGCTACGAATCAAAAGCGGTAAAAAAGCAAAAAAAGAGAGAGGAAGGAATTTTTACTTACCTCGGACTGAAAGCCGCGCATCCGGCTCGTCTCGTACCTAACTGGGAACTCAGTACCCAGCAATGGAAGGAGCTGCAACGGCCATGTTTCGGGGCTCAGCGGATTCCGGCTCACCGACACCGGTTCGCCATCGAACGTCGAGATATCGGGTAGGGCCCCGAGGGTCTCCATCTCCAGAGTATAGGCGGAGGCAGGGATTTCAGAGAGTTGAGACATCTTTTTCAGTTGAAAGTTCAGAGAATTCTCAATTGCTTAGGGTTTGTGATAAGTGAAACTGAATCGATTAAGAATAAACGTTACTTATAGTAAGCCAATTGGGCCAAAGCCCACTCGACTGAGCCCAAGAAGAGAACTGGGCCCGTTGTTTCTTTTCGAGCCCAACACACCCATGCGGCCCATTCCAAAAACCCACAACGATCCACTTTGGCAATTTGACGTCGATGTGCGGCCCGTACACTTCAGCAATCTTTGTCTACTCACCGCACAGGGGGCAGAAACATCAAATTGCCCAGCTTACCCTCAGGTAAGTTTTCTTCCAACTACTGTATTAACTATTGTATTATAAAGTGCATTGTGTTAAATCGTTTATACCGAAATTTTTATTAAAATTTTTTGCAAATTAATTAAAGTTATGCCTACAAAGGTGGATATTTTTGGTCCTAGGCCGGAATTCCGGACTGGGGGCAAAAGTATAACCTTTTGCCTGAATATGAATCCCTTTTCATAATTAATGCACGGGAACACGTGACGTTCCAATATTTTTCTAACAAGAGGCAAGATTCGTTTGTGTACGGATATGGCTCTTTTTCCTTTGGTGAACAATTTTTCAGGTCAACCGGAGATGGTTTTTCGAAGCCGATAGGTCCTTCTGATTAGTGATGGTGCATTGCGAAGCTAATCAGAACAATTTTAATTTCCGATCAGTGATGATGTATTGCAAAGCTGTTCGGGACTTCTTCCCCAGTCAATGATGTTGAGTTGCGAAGTTGACCAGGGTAAAATCAACGTCTTTCGGGCCGATTAAACCGAGCCTCAAAGATGCCTTTTCAAAACCGACTGGAGCCGACAAAGCCGACCAAACCGAGCTGAGTAGGTGGCCAGATCAAAGCTCTTCAAGTCGATCAAACCGAGCTTTGAAGACTTTGTCATCAAATCAACGTCTTTCGAGCCGATTAAATCAAGCCTCGATGATGTCTTTTCATATTCAACGGAAGCCGACGAAGCCGATCAAACCGAGTTGAGAAGGTGACCAGACATTCAAAGCCCTTCAGGCCGATCAAACCGAGCCTCGGAGGTGTTTTCAAAGCCAATCAAATCGAGCTTTGAATTCATTCACATGTTGGATGGAAACCGACGAAGCCGATCAAATCGAGCTTAGGAGGTGGCCAGATGATTGGTTCAGCATCTTTCCAAGCCGATCAAACCGAGCTTCGGAGATGATTGCCTGATAGAAGGCGCGTCAAGGGACCACTTTAACATTAATCGTTTATACAATTAATGATAAAGTGGGGGGGCAAACTGTTGACGCGTGATTTTATGCCTCCACCTGACCCGATGATGATATGAGGACAAGGGATAAGGTATCACGATGAACCAGAAGGGTTTGAACCACAAATTGAACCAAACCGCCCAAAAGTGCCTTACCCATGTTAGGGCTGCGTCACGCAGCTAGTACCTGCGTGACGGCACTATTAGCTGCGTCACGCAGCTCTAACAGGACTGACACTTCTGGCGTGCGCCCTTGCAACGGCCTGCACTATTTGTATGGATACGCGGCAACTGTACGAAAAGTAAGTCGCGTCACGCGAGCTTACGGGTGCGTCACGCAGCTCCTACCCGCGTGACGCGACTGCTCTGTTGCCCTAGCCATATAAATACAACATTTTACAGCAAAAACGGGACTTTTTGACACTTTGCTCTCATTTCCTCTAAGAAAAATACAACTTTCTAAGATTAAGTTTCTGGATTAACGACTAAAGCTCTTTCTCAAGAACTCAACTGAGTAAACTTGGGGAAGATCAAGTCATAAATATTTAGACTTAAAAATCAAAAAAATACAAAAATATAAGAAGAGGAAAAGAGAGGGAAGAAAGAAAAAGAAAACGATTTATTTTGTGAAAAAAACTTGGTGACCACGCTTCTGGGATCGTGAAACATTGTCTCTAAATCAATCTCAGTGCATGCAATCCTCAAATCTGAGGGCTAGGTAACGATTCTAACTTTTCTTTTTCATTTCTAGTATTTTATCTCTTAAAAATCTCATTTTCATATTGTTTAATTGATCTGCCATTGATAAAACGTAAGTTTGCCTATTATTGAACCTTTCTGGGTTTGTTTTAATCACTTTGAACAAAAAGAAAACGTAAAAAAGAGTAGTTTGAAAGGTAGTTGCGGACCAGAGCAGCCGCGTCACGTAGCTACTACCTGCGTGACGCGACTGCTCCTATCCAAAAGCTCTTAACCAGGAATGGACCACCTGCGTGACGCAGCTGTTTGTGTACTCAGTTGTATTTTGTTTTATATTTGTATTTAATGTTTCGCTAAAAATGAATAATCAATAAGTCTGAGTGTTATAAATAAGTCACAGATAGTTCCGTCACGCGACTGTTCTTCATAGAACACCCGCGTGACGCGACTGTTCTTAATTCCAACAGGAGTGAAAGAGTTCCGTCACGCGACTGTTCTTCATAGAACACCCGCGTGACGCAACTGCTATAAGTTCCAGAATAAAAGACAAGAGTCGCGCCACGCGACTGTTCTTCATAGAACACCCGCGTGACACGACTGTCCCCCAGTTGCAGTTTATTTTTGTTATTTTTATTTCATTAAGTAAATTTTAATCTCAATCCAGAAAAAAGGTCAATACTGGGCAAATCGAGTTTTAATCAAACCAAATCAATTAATCTGTTGTGATTATGATATTTTGAGATTTAATATTCGTTATTTCCTTTTTAATTACATTATTGAACTCGGTTTGTGGCCCGCCTTTAACCATAAGGCAAGAGCGGGTCTTTTAATTTTATTTGATATATATGGTGGATGAATGATGAATGTGATACTTGGTTTATGAATGAATGCAATGAATGAGCTTACTTGGGATGATCAAATAATTTTCCAAATAGGAACTCGGTTCGATTTATTCGGGTTGGGTTTAAATAATTGGTTTTTCTAAAATAAAATCGATTAGAAATCGTAGGTTAAAAGAGGCCGATTTTCCGGGCGTCGGTTTCCAATGGGTTGACGTACCTAATTCCCTTACCGAGAATCGTACTCGGTATGCCTGACCAGTTTTCTTTCAAATAATTTGGCCTTAAATAAAATTGGATTTAAAATGGAGTCATTTAATAAAATTAAAATAGAAACGGTCCCATTGCCGAAAAAATGGGTGGCGACTAAAATGATTTATAAGACCGATTTATCGGCATCGCATATCCAAAAGGTTTTATCATCTCTTTTTCAAAACAAAATAATAACAATCCAAATGCCGATTTCGAGATTGTTTCGGGGGAAAACACATAGGTGTCACCATGATTACCTTTTATATCCCTAAATAGTACAAGTTATGTAAAAAGAAAATTACAAAAGCCTTACTGCCTAGGCATCTATCTCTATCATGTTTCTCTATCATCTATTTGTCCGTATTAATTATCCATGTGTGTCCATTATCTAGAGTGTCAAAAGTCCAAAGAATGTGTCAACTGAACCCTCTTTACATTATCGGTCAGTTTCTTATCTCGAAGCCCTCACAAAAATATGGGTTGAGTCAAAAGTCAAAAGAAGAAAAATCCTACCCTACCAAGATAAGGTCGACATGCACCGAGGGACTAGGCGAACCATCTGTGCCGCTTTGGAGGCATCTCCCAAGAGTCGTCAGAATCCTCTGGGTCAGCCTACCGGGTAGAGTTTAGGGTCGTCTCGGTCGTCACCCAGAGTCTAGCGTTAGTCACTCAAGTCAGAGTCGCTCTACGCTCTCTCTCCCAGTCACCATGCACAGCCAACCACTAGGCCTCATAAGCAACAGTCCTACCCGTAGAAACTCCAGCCTCAACTGCATGAACCCCTCTCAACCAATAACCCAGTATAGCCACAGTGACCCTGGGAGAAATCAATATGTCCCGGAAGAGGCTCCAGCCGGTGGCAACCCCTGAATGTGCCCCATCTACCTCATCAGCCTAGAACAAGGATAAAATGTGATGTTATCCATACCAAGTAGATAAGCCATCTAGAACCTAGCTGACTAGACTAGAAACCTCTTGATCTCATACCAGTCACACCTCCACATAATCTGATCTAGCATCAGCGCCAACAACCACTATAGCTACTCGTCCTTTGACCCGAGTCTCACCATAACCACTTAGATCGATACTATAACGGCTCATAAGGCGAAGTCGTGGTGGCTCACCACCCTCAAATGATCTCTCAATAAGACCTGCAAGACTAGACATTGCACCATAATATAAAGATGAAATAGGCATTCATATGCAAAATCTCCAACCTAAACAGAGTCAATTGTACCCTAGCTGAAACACCCAAGCCTTTTCCTAAAATGCATGTAAGACTAGATTTTACCACCTCTATAATACGCACCTAAATAGGCATTTATATGCAGAATCTCCAACCTAAACAGAGTCAGTGTATCCTAGCCAAAACACCCAAGCCTTTCCCTGATAGCATGCAAGACCAGATTTTGCCCCCTACTATTCACACCCTAGACAGGCATCCATATGCAATTCAGAACTTAAGCCTTTTTTAGAAAGCACCTTAACCAAATCCAAATTCACAACAACTTAGCTTGAGAATGCTTACCTAAAGTAGGATCGAGCTAGCTGACCAGACCCCATTGACTCTGTAAGCTCGATTAAGGCTCAAGATGGTCTCTGCCAAAGCCATATTAGCTATCCTAGCTCCCTGCTCTATTTGAAGGACCAGGTCGGCCACCCTCAAGTCACCCCAACCTACTGAACCAGCCAGTATGCAGGTGCTCACTAGGCAAAAGACTATAGCTCAAGTCTTGAACCTCTAATGCTCCAAATCCATAAAGCCGAGCGGAACCAGAGATCACTCACTGAGCCCGGCTAGATCAACCTGGTTGTATACTACCAACTCTCTAGCCCCCATTACAGACAGACCTAGCATCCTCAAAAAACTCCTGAAGTACCCGGTCTCGGTTGATGCAGCCACCAGAGCCCTTTTACAATGACTGCCTAATAAAGCCGTAAAATCCTCATATGTCGAGCACATTTCCTCATAATGTATGCCAAATTGAAACACATGAGCTTGTGGATCCCATAGGTGCAGACATGCATCTAAGAAAGCCCAGTCAACCGGTAAGCCTCTCAGAGTTACCAAAGAAGTCATGCCATACCAGTCTAAATTAATCTTCTTGTGAATACTCAAATTTTGAGGCTCAAAAAGCCTGTTTTCCCAGACTGCAAACAGTCCGGCCGGACCGGAGGCCATTCGAAAAGTTCACCGAAAGTATGCCAATATGGTACTTGAAACGTCCGGAAAATTACGAGGATCGCAGAACTGGTCTCGGAATATTTTTTGGAGGTACGAAACTCCCGAAAAAGCCTTTGGAACGAAAAATTAGCAAGCGGACCGTCCACGGCGGCGGCGCCCGCCGTCCACGGTGGCGGAGCCCGCCTTCCACGGCGGCGGCGCCCGCCCTCCAGCCTGGTTTTTTCCTATAAATACAGCCCCGAATCGACAGTTTTAGACACTCAGTCTGTGTTGACGGACGCTTTCTTCTCTCCTACGCTCCTTGTGGTTGGTGGCGGCGCTCGCCGTCCACGACGGCGGAGCCCGCCTTCCACGGCGGTGGCGCCTGCCCTCCAGCCTGGTTTTTTCCTAAAAATACAGCCCCGAATCGACAGTTTTAGACACTCAGTCTGTGTTGACGGATGCTCTCTTCTCTCCTACACTCCTTGCAGTTCTTTTACTGCTTTTCTGCATTTAGTGTAGGCTTTTATTACCCTGCTGTTGTGATATTTGGTCACTTAATTAAATTAATTTTAATTAAAATTCCCCAAATGAGGAGCTTAATCTGGAATTTTCAAGCTGAAGCTAAGAAGCGGCCGCCGATTAACTCAGGTAATAATGAAACCCTGCCTATTTAATTTCAGCATTTTGTGCATATTCTCTTCTACTCTAAATTCTAAAATTGCATTCACACCATAATCATTTTGGCAGCAAACTGCCTTAAGTAAGTAAGTTTAGGCTAAAATGCCCGATTAATCAATAATCGTGGTATTAATGCTAAACTTCGAACATATTGGCTAAAGTGCCTAGTTAATTAATAACTACGGTGTAATTGCCTTTATTTCGAACAGTTCGGCTAAAAGTCCAATTAATCAATAATTGTGGCTAAAAGCCTAATCAATCACGTTTTTGGCAACAAATTGCCTATAGTTTAATCAATCACGTTTTGGCAACAAATTGCCTACGGTTTAATCAATCGCTTTTGGCAACAAATTGCCTATAATTCAAATAACCACCTTTTTCGCGACAAATCGCCCAACAAAAACCCTTTTTGGCACAAATGCCTTAATCATTTCGGCGACAAATCGCCTAACCAATTTTTGGCAACAAATTGCCCAACTTTTGGCACAAATGCCTTAATCAATCATTTTGGCGATAAATAGCCCAAACATCAATTTTTGGCAATAAATTGCCCAATCAAGCACCTTTTGGCAACAAATGCCTAAAACAACAAATCAATCAAACTTTGGCAAAAGATGCCTAAAAAATGCACGAAGCATACACACACTCATGCATGAAGCATACCCCTTCAAGATGCCTTTGAATAGGCTTTATTGAACTACGCCGGCTTTGATCTCTCATTCAAACGAGAGTACGTAGGCACGTTCGGGATTTAACCCCGAGCGGCAAGTCGAAATCATCAAAACATTTTTTTTGGTCCAATTGCATCAAATTATCTTTCAAAGCATTTACACTTAGGTTAGCTAATCAGCATGACATAGTCTCGGGATCCACCTCGGGTTCGTAGATTGTGCCTTAAACTTTGGGATAATTAATCTAGACTTAGGTTAATTAAAATTGGAGTCATTTAGGGTTCTTTCTTAGTTTTCCCTTATAAAAATAAACTAGGTGGCGACTTCATAAAACGCACATGTGAGCATACCTCGTTCTAGCATCAATTTTGCCTTCGGGGGAGGGTTCACAGCTTGGTGACTCCGCTAGGGAAGTATGTAATCATTTTACATAAAGTGGACTACAATTGCTGCATCAACTAACCTGCCCTTCTTCAGGGTATTATTTTTGGTGTGCTTTGTTTTGTACAGGTACCCTAACACAAATCAAGTGTTCTTTCTTTAAGAATACTTGATAAGGAAATTTGGACTTAATTGTAAAATTTAATGAAAACATTTAAATTTGTTGATTTATTTGCACGATTGAGAATCTTTTTCTCCATTGCATAAAAAATGAATTTCAAATGAATTTCTTCTCTTCTGTTCAAACTTCTGAGTCTGGATAGCAAGTAGCGCTGATCGGCAGGTCTCCTTGATTATGTTGACGGATAGCCAAAGCGTCCTCCCTGTTACCGCAAACCATCCCTAATCCTTTTGGAGGTGGCCCATGAGTATGCGTACTGTTGGACCCACGCGAAACTCTTTGTTTCACATGTGGTTAGGTATATCCTTACTCAAGGTTCAAGGGTCCCTTAATAAGCCAATTCTCTATTTGTGTCATAGCCTATAGAACCTATCCTTTAGGGCTGTATGCACCCAATGATGTGAATCATATCATTAAAACAAATTATGACGTGATATTGTGCGCATTCATGACATATCATCTCATAAACATTAAAAGCATTAAAAAGAACACAAAATATTCTTTTTTGTCATGCACAATTGGACAAGGGAGTCGATCTACCTCACATTCAGCTGCCCTGATACACAATACTACCCACTGTACCCTAATCCAGCTACCTTTATCCTAAAAGGTACCCACTGTTCGAGTGCCTATCCAAGTTCCAGTCACACCTACAGTGCTATCACCAACCTCACCAGCTTCACCAACTTCACCAACTTCAACTGCACCAATGGCATCACTTGCTGACATCCAAAATCTTATGGAACAATTGGAAGCCAAAATGGAGGCTAGAATGAATGAGGCATTAGCTGCCCAGAGAACTGCCCTAATAGCTGAACTAGGTAGTGGTAATGGAAATAGGGCTTCCGCTAGGGGAAGTGATCCTGCTACCTCCAATCAGGGACCTGCTGCTGGACCGACGTCCTCAAACCCTGCCCTTAACCTGGATGACATGCCCTCCAGAACTGCTGCTGAGCTGGAAGCTCAGAAAATGAAAGAAAAACTGGAACTCTTGGAAAGGTCAATCACTGCCCTTAAACCACATAAGGAAGTGGTGGACATGGACTCCTTGTCCTTGTTCCTTGAAGCAAGATTGCCGACAAAGTTCAAGATGCCTAACATGGACAAGTTTGATGGAACCACTTGTCCCAAAACGCACCTGAAAATGTATGTGGGTGCCCTCAACCCGTTTGGCTTGAACAGCTATGAACCCCTCCCCCAAAACATATCGGCATACGAATGCATGTGATGCAGGAAGAAATGCACGTGATGTGTGAGTCGCCACCTTGTTTAATTATTTTAGGGTAAACTAGGAAAAAACCCTAAGTGACTCCAATTTTAATTAACCTAATTCTAGATTAATTAACCCAATGATTAAGGCATGGTCTACGAACCCGAGGTGGATCCCGAGACTATGTCATGCTGATGAACTAACCAAAACAATGAATGCTTTGCAGGGTAAAATGATGTAATTGGACCAATGAAAAAATGTTTATGTGATTTTGACTTGCCGCTCGGGGTTAAATCCCAAACGTGCCTACGTACTTCCATTTGAATGGAAGATCAAAGTCGACGTAGTTCGATAGGCCTCTTTTAGAGGGCTTTGAATGGGGATGCTTTATGCATGAGTGTGTGTATGCTTTGTGCATTTTGTTTAGGCATTTTGCCAAAGATTGATTGTTTTAGGCGTTTGATGCCAAAAATGTTGATTTTAATGGCTTGTAGCCAAAAAAATTTGCTTTAGGCAATTGTTGCCAAAAAACTGATGTGATTTAGGCGATTGTCGCCAAAATTTGATTTATTTGAAGGCTTTAAAGCCAAAACATTGATTTAGGCAATTTATTGCCAAAAAATTGATGATTGGGCGATTGTCGCCAAAATTGGTTGATTTAAGACCATTTATTTGCCAAAAGTGATTAACTGAAGGCTTTTAGCCAAAAATTGTGATTCAAGCGATTTGTCGCTAAAAAAGGATCAATCTCACTTATAGGCAATTTGTTTGCCAAAAGTGATTAATTGATTTATAATGTAGGCCATTTATTGCCAAGAAAACGTGTTTAATTAAAGCTTTTTAGCCACAATTATTGATTAATTGAACTTAAGCCAGATTTATTCGAAATAAAGGCGATTATACCATAGCTATTAATTAACTAGGTATTTTAAGCCAATATTGTCGGATTTAGGCTTTAATACCACGATTATTTATTAACCGGGCATTTAGCCTAAACTTATTTATTTGAGGCAGTTTATTTGCCTAAAGATGTCATGAATGCATTTATGCAGTTATAGAATTATTAGGAGTAGAATAGAAGAATGTATGAAATGCTAAAATTAAATAGGCAGAGTTTAGTTCATGTACCTGATTTAATCGACGGCCACTTCTTAACTCCAGGTTAAGCTCCTCGTTAAGGGAATATTAATTAATTTAATTTTAAATGACCAAATAACAAAGCGAGAAAATAATAAAGCTAAATAAAAATGCAGAAAAGCAGTAAAGAATCGCAAGGAGCGTAAAGGAGAAGGAGCGTCCGTCAACACAGACTGAGTGAGTTGAAAGGTCACACCGGGGCTGTATTTATAGGCAAAAACGGACTATTTCGGCGGCCTGGTCGCCGGGGCTCGGCGGCCTGGACCGTCGGTGGCCTGCGGCCGGGCCGCCGGGGACCGGCGGCTGGGCCGCTTGAATCTGGGGACGCCTCCGGCGGCCAGAACCGCCGTGTCTGGTGGCTTTGCTAATTTTTTATTCCGGAGGCTTTTCCGGGAGTTCCGGACCTCCAAAAAATATTCCGGGACCAGTTCTGCAATCCTCATAATTTTCCGGACGTTTCAGGTACCATATTGGCATACTTTTGGTAAACTTCCAAAATGGCCTTCGGTTCGACCGGACTGGTTGCAGTCCGAGAAAACTGGCTCTTCGAGCCTCAAAATTTTGGGTGTTCACAGTTGCCCCGCACCGGCAACCATAAAAATGATTTATGGGAGTCGGTGGTTGTCTGAAACACAAATTTTGGAGGCGAAAATCTAACGCGTCCAGAAGACCCGCTTTTTGGCTATTTGCTTATAAATAGCTTGAACTTCACCATTTCATTCATTACTCACTCTCCACCTTAGAGAGCTCTCTCAAATCCTCTCAAGTTTCACAGCTACAAGACCACCTTCCTCTATGGCTCTTCCAAGCTACAGCAGCGACGAGGATTTCCTCGGGTCTCTAGGGATTTCTCTCGATGAGGTCGATCTTATGGCAGACGCAGATACTCACGCCTCCATGACCGGCATCTTCGCCAAGTGAGTTCCCTTTCACTTTTATGCGTTTTATGGGCCTTAGGCCAAGTTGTGAATTTTCAGGCCTTAGGCCAAATTGATGATTTTGTGGGCCTTAGGCCAAATTGTGAATTTTTGGGCCTTAGGCCGAATTGAGATTTTTTTTTTTTTTTTTTGCGGTGACCGCCGGCTCGGGCCGCCGGACTCCGGCGGCTGGGTCGCCTGCGGGCTCGCTTTTTCTCTATTTAAAGCTGTTTTTTCTGTTTTTTTTTCATTCACTCCTTTTTTTTCGAGCCAACAAAAATCTGGTCAGTTTCTTCTCTCTTCTCTCTTTTTCTTCCTTATTATTTTTTTATTTATTATTTGTTAATATTATTATTATTTTTTAAAATAACAATAAATAAAAATAAATAAAAGGACATGAATCCCTTCTACAACCATAGCATGCACAGCTGGACTAGGAGTCTCTCCAAAGTTGAAAAGATTAATTTGGGGAGGTACGGTCTTTCTCCCGTTATTACTCTTAGGGGTGTAATAATTGATTGGGATTTTTACGGGCCTGTATTAGACTTTGGGACCCGGAAGCCCACGTTTTCCGGTTTGGGGCCATGATGGAGGAGATGTGCCCTCTTTTCGAGGAGTTTTGTGCTATCATAGGGTGTGACCCCAATGCCCCTTTGGTCAAGCATGAGGTGAAAATTGGGTATGTTAGGTCTTTTGAAAACCTATTTCAATTTAGTCGACCACAGGCTAGGGCTATGATTGCTGAAGACCAGAAAGCAATCTTGCTACCCCTGATTGACGAATTCTCAGAGGCTTGCCCAAACGACCCAGACCGGATGAGGCTGAGGATGCGGGCCTTGGTTTTCTGTTTATTGGTTGGCTTCTTGTTCAACCAGGACCCAAGCTTTGGGGATTTGCGTATTTGCCCCATGGTTCGGCAAATGGAGGATATGGGCTGCATTGGCGGCATTGCGTTGGCCGAGACTATTAGGAGCCTTGACAGGGCTGCTTTAGGGTTTGATGACTGGACAGTTTCTCCCATCATTCTCCAGGTATTTCCCTTCGTTATCTTTCTTATCTTTTCCTCTCTTTTTTACTTTATTCCCTTGTAATAGAAAGGATCCATTACTCAGGTCTGGTTGAAGGACCACCTTCAAGTGGTTGCTACTCCTACTCTCTTGCCCTATAATCCCACTCAGTATCGTATGCGGAGGATTTTGATCACCCACCCATCTACTGATTCATGGACTTCATGGCTAATTGAGTTAGGTCCAAATGAGATACTGTGGTTCATCTCCTGGTACAACATCACCCGCTTCATCCAGGTCAGCTTTCGCCATTCTCGGGTTTACCTTTTAGGCCTCACACACTGTACTTGGTACTGCGCTTCGCGCGTTTTGAGGTAAATGGGGATAGATCAAACTGTTTCAATTATGGATGATATTTCAGCTGATTCAGCTATTACCCCGGGCGTTACCCGAGCCGTCCTTAGGGCTTGGGTTAGGGATCATCATATGGTCAGGCCCTTACCTAATCCTGCCAGTATTCAGACTTCTCCTGAGTATCGAACCTGGTTCATTGCCACTGTCTGGCCAATTGAGAGACCAAGGAGGACCGCACTGCTGAGTGCACTCGAAGGCTGGGTTTAAGCTGACGCTGATGATGAGGTTGGGACTGGTGAGGAGATTGTGCTGGTTCCTCGGACAGGCGAGATTGGGCAGAGTTTAACAGCTAGGGAAGACTCAGAGGATGTTGCCCCACGGAGGAGACGGGACACCTAGACTGTAACGTCCCATTTTTCTATTGAATCGAGTCGTTGCTTAGAGTCGAGTCGGGCTGCTCCAAAACCCGGTTCGAGCCATTAGAGTCTAGAGTGGGCTAGACTGAAATAAGGAGAAGAAGTGGACTTACTTGAAGGAAACAAAAAGATCAAAGTATAAGGATTAGGACTTGCTTGCACTAAAATATAAAGTTGAGGTATTAAGTTGTACCATTTTGACACTTGAGGTACCATTTGGTAATTTTCACATAAAAATCCATGATATTTTGGAGATGTACCCGTGAGTTCCATTCCTTGTCATTTCTTCATCCTTAACTTCATCTTCTTCCCCTACTTTCCTCTTCCACTTTCCTTTCTCCATCACTTTTAATGGTAGTGAAGATGTTAATGGGATTCAAACATTAATTCAACTTCTATTCTATCCAAGTAAGTAAACCTTCTTGAATTTCATACTTGAATCATTTGGTGATATTTTTAGATGATTCATAAGAATTCTCATGTATAGGAGAGGTGAGCTCAAAGGTAAAAAGGAAGCTAAGAAAAAGATTCCAAGCTTGTTAAGTGAAGGTGTGCTATCTCTTTTCGTTTAATTAATTTCCTTGCATGAGAATTTGTGTGGTGTGTTGATAATGAAAAAATATGTTGTTTCATGTTGAGTAATGACAGCTTATTTTCGCAAGTGTACGAAATCGCTACAAGTAATATAGAGTGAGTAGAGTATCGTATCCACAGGGATTGTATACCAGGTACCAAAATTATGTTATCTTGTTATTATTTAAACGATAAATGAGGAAATTGTTTATAGAAATTAAATTCAACAAGTAAAAATAAGAAGTTAAGCAAGCAATTATTGATTAAAGAAATCAAGGAAGTAAAACTACTAGGGGTTTTGATTTCACTTAACTCTATCCAATTTATTTCATTAGTTCATTGATCAATTTAATTATTCAAGTAGGGGAAACAACCCAAAAATCACTAACAAGCTCTCCCGATGTATTGTTAGCTATTTTAACCCAGTCTAATTACCTATCTTCCAATAGCGCAATCAAACATGAATTAAATCATTAAGTTTTATGGTTTGTTTTGTGAATTCATAACCTAAGGTCATTAACTTATGAAAACCCCCCATGAGTCAAACCATATAGCTTCCGCATCAAGTTATTATTCTCATGTGTTTTATTAACCTTTTCATATCAAAGATCCTTCTTCCGATAGTGATAATTGAAATAAATCAATCTAGGGGAAAATTCTGCCTAGAAGCATTAAGTTCATTAATAAATCATAACTTGAATAAAGAAAAATAAATCTAATTACATAAATTGAAAAAGAGATTAAGCTACATCAAACCCCCTAGTATAAGAGTCTAGTTACACATAGTACTTAAATAAAACTCAACAATACTTGATAAATATTCCATAATCAATAATGAAAGAAATAAACAAGATTAAGAGTTAGAAATAAGAACTAGAGATAAATTGCTTGGATGGCTTCCTTGAATCTTTGCACAACTCTTGAATACTTAACTTTAAAAGAAAATAAAACTATGTACAAGACTAAGAGAATGAGAGAAAGATGGAGAGTGGAGTGTAATGTGAAATGTGATGGAATGGGGATAACGTGTGGGATGAACTCTACTCTTCTTTTTCAAGACTTCTTTGAGATAGGATTCCACATGGTTTAATGATCAAAGTCTTCTTTTGTTAGGTTGTAAAGCTCTCTTTTAGGTCTCCATTTTCTTCAATCATGACTAACCCATGTGCATAGATTGGACCTTGGTTTGCATGTGAGGAAAGTTGTCCAAGATTAGCTCCATAAATTGGTGGAAGTTGGTTGGCAACTTTTGACTAAGTTTAGGATTCCTTGCTTGGCACGGGCGTGCACTGTAGCACGGGCTGGGGCGTGCACGCTTCTGGAAGTCTTATGCAACAACAGCACGGGCGTGCTGACTTGCACGGTCACTGTAGCACGGGTACTGTAGCTGTTGCACGGGCGTGCTGATTAGCACGGTCTGGGGCGTGCACTCCTCTGGAAGTCATATGTAATGACAGCACGGGCGTGTTACTGTAGCACGGGCGTGCTACTGTAGCCCGGGCGTGCTTAATGAATTTGTACCTTATTTTTGTCCTTTTTCTTGCCAAACCCTACATTTTCCTCAAAATCAAGTGAGTTGTATTTCAAGGAAGCTTTTAAATAAAAACATATCAATATTACATAAAAACTAATTAAATAAATTAAAAGCAATAGAAATTTTAATCAAAATCACAATAAAAAATAATATAAAAATAACACTTATCAAGTAAGATGACTGAAAATGGTGAAAAAGCATGAGATGAAATGAATAAATGAAGTAGATATTGAGTTCATGCTGAAACAAGTTTTGCTGGAAAAGTTACCAGTAACTTCACCTTGATTTTTACCCCATTTAATGATGGCATTAGGAAGTATCATAGAAGAGTTATTTGTTCCTCTATGTGTTAGCTTTACATGGGTTTTTGAATCACCCAAATCGGAGTTATATATTGAGAGATATGGCCAAAAGAGTACAGACTGCGCAGGGCTGGAAAACACGTCGCGCGCTCGCGAATTTCATTTGCGCGCTCGCGACTTGGCCTGTAAACTCACTGACTCTCTTTTGGTGCTTTGCGCGCTCGCGAATTTCATTTGTGCGCTCGCGACTTATGTTTTTATGCTCTTTTGACTTCATTTTCAATGCAATTGTATTCCTTTGCTCAACTTATATGCCTCCAATCATTTTAAAACAAAAAGACAACATTAGAACATGCATCAAAACAACATGCAAGCATGCAAATGATGTGAAATGAGGTAAACACAACTTGTAATTGTATTCTATGCAATTGTGAAATGATGTGAAATGGTGTATGAAGTTATGAATTCTATGCAATTGTATTCCTTTTCTCAACTTGTATGTCTTCAACCACTTTAAAGCAAAAAGACAACATGAACACATGTATAAACACAAAATGCAAGCATGCAAATTACGACACAGTTACTATGCTTTTGTTTTATCTATTGTCATTCCATTAATATGCTCCATTGAGGTTAGGTAGAAACCATGTAGATAAGGCTATGTCGCGACATAGAATAGCAGATCTGCGCCCCATACAGTTTGGTAGTCCGGCTACAGGCCGTTGAGTGGATATGATTAAATAGGCCATAGCAGCCAAGCATACAGTTTCATCCAGTTTCATACAGTTTTTCTTATCACTTCGGTTTCACTATAACCTTATGGAGCCATACAGATATCTTGACATAACATTGCATGAATCATACAGTATACTAAACAGCAAGAAAGATCATCAAGGTAAAATGAAAGTATCATGATATGTGTGCTTACATTCCATATGTGAGTACATGTTTATTTCTACATATGTATGTGCTTATATGTTTCTTTATTCATTGTGATATTCACTGAGTTTAATCAAAGTTGCAGAATTCATACAGCATAAAGAACATCAGGTAAGATCATGAAAGTATAATGCTATATATGCTTACAAGTTTAGTTATTGAATCTTTAAGGAGCCATACAGTCATGAGATGTTATTAATCATAACTTATATGATGTGTCTAAAAGTGCATAAGTCATACAACATAATGAATAGCAAGTAAGACAATGAACATATACTGTTATGTATTCTTACATGTTTATTGATCTCATCCATACAACACAATGAACGGCAGGTAAGATCATGCTAGTATCATAATGTGTGATTACAGGTTCATGTAAAGGAGTTATGAGATAATTAGAACTAAATTATTGATGTTTATGAATTAGAAGTTTATTCGTTGCTATAAAGAGACATTTATGTTGAAATTTACTGATCCTATGATGATCAATGCTTTATGAAATTTGTATTTTAAGTTAGTTGCCACCACACTTTGTTAAGTATGTGAATTATGAGCACCAGTGAGTTTTATACTCAGAGCGTCGATTTTTATCACGCGCAGGTTGAAGATCGTGGTTGCTACTTGAAGACTAAAAGAGTACCATCAAAACAGAAGTGACTATTTTAGTCATAGTAGATTGAGAGTTGTATAATTAAGAATTATGGCATGTATTAAGATTTATGGCATGTATGATTATTACATTTGTTAGAGCTTATGTGATTGGAAATATAATTGAAGCATGTAATTATTATGGTGTAAGTATTTGGAGGAAATGATTGAATATGAAGTATTTTACTATAGTTGGTATGATTAGGTCATGAAGACTTGATAGAGATCATGAATGCAAATATTTTGCTGGATATTAAATGCTATTGAGGATTTATACAGTTATGACTATCTATATAAAGTGTTGTTGTGTTATGATGATTAGTTGGAGATATTGGAAGTCTGAAATTTTAATTGGGAGTGTTTTATATTCATATTTCGCATACAGGATGATATCAGCATGACAGGATATAAGTTCAACCAGATTGTAGCGTCTCGGCTCGGTTCATTCGGGTTAACGGGTGGACCGGGAAGGGATGTTACAATTTTTGGTATCAGAGCCTAGGTTTAGGCGGTTCTCGGACTGTATGTGTATATATGTAGGAAGTTATATATTTTGCAGTGAGAGTATGAGTAATTTAAGTTAAAGACATGCCATATTGGTTTGATTGGAAACAACCAGCCATTGGAGAATGATGTCGTGGTAAGCGGAGTATATATTGAGATTCCTATTGATGATTACAGGTCATATCCTTTTTGATCATTATTCGTGGAGAATATGTTTAGAGAATAATGAATAGGGAATTCGATGTAGTGGTTATTGGAGATGAAATATTATTGAGGTATTAAGGATTTGTGTACTTTTGTGAGTTGATATGAGTTCTTAATGTTATAAGTATTATGAGATGTATTTTGAAACTGATTTTTATCCATGATTGTGATAGCGTGACGGACTTGTAAAAATGTTTGTTCATGTTGACTCCAGAAGAAGCATAGTTTATGCTGCTTATGAACAAATGACTTTGCTATGAAAATTCTTCTTCTCTGAACACTTTGAAAAAAAAAGTAAAAAAAAAATTTTCAAGTGTGGTTTTCTAAAGTTTTGATAAATGAAGGATTGTTTTATACATGACACTGAAGTTACTTGTATAAATTCATGAGCTATGAAGTATATTGGTTTATGGCTTAAACAAGAAAATAACATATATGTAGATACAGATGTAAGATGAAGTGTACACTTGTATGGTTGTGTAAGCACAAAGCTATATTAAGTTATGCATGATTAAGAGTATAAAGGTGAAATGATGTGAATGTGAAATGCATGCATAAAATGCATGAATGTGTGTACATGTGCCTATGGAAGGAGTATGTTGAGGATGAGATGCTAGTCTTATATAATAAGAAAACGAACTGATTCGGATTTAAGGACATTAGAATCTAGTTAAGAACAGTATTGATGTTTACATGATTTTGGTTAATGGAACTTATTATGACTATTGAGATAAGCATTTTGCTGGATAGAATACATATATACATATATTCATTGGTGTATTTACATATATGATCTTAATGATGAATGATTTGATGTGATTTGCTCTAAGAATGGGTGATGAGTATTTTTCATAAGAACTACTGTCATTATTTCAAGTCATTTATGAGAAGTGATTTATATTTATGAGAACTACTTACTATTTGGTGGAGTCAAGTATATTGTGGTGTTCATTAGCTATTTTTCAAATGTATGACTATCAGGAATAATATAAAGTACTATGGTTATAAGAAAAGTATGGTGATTCTTAGGATGAAGTCAATTATTTAACTCTTGATGAGCCTAGTAGTGAAGCTGTATGAATTGTGGCACCTTGTGGGTTAATATGGTATAAGTGTGAATTATATTGAACAAGATTTAATTTTTGAGGTTTAAAATATTTGTTGAATGCTAGATATTATGTAAGTTATACATAAGAATTTGTGTTTATTGAGAGAGTCTATGATCCGAGGAAAAAGGTAAACGACTCCTAAACACCAAATGAAGATAATGATGTTATATAAATATTGGACCATGATGATTAAGTGAAATGATGAATGACATTGGACATGGAGAGATAGTTGTCCAACTATTGAATTGACGTTATACCAAGACATTGGGTAAGTACGAATGGATCTAGTCATAAAAGCATCAATTAAAGAGGTGAAGGAATATGAATTCAGATGATTTAAATGAGGTGATAATCATTCAGAGTTTTTGTGACAAATTAGGAATCATGGTTATTAAGATTTGATGGAAATAAAGTAATGATGCATCAGAGTATATACAAGATCAGACTTACTATACTTTGAGAGTTCATGAATATGTACAAATTGTGGTTCGTGTTGATCTCACTATGTTTTTATAAGTGATCATTCTTCAAACAGAAAAGATTGGTTACTTGTTAATAGAAGTATTTATAAGTCACAGATGATTTATGGATTTATGTGAGCTATCTATGAGTCAAAAAAAAAAAAAAAAAAAAAAAGAGAAAGAGAAAGGTGGAATTGCTATCACTTAGTGAATTCTAATTGGATGCAACTACCAAATCATTATGGATATATGGTCAAGTTGAGATAATCTATATGGCACATTGCATGATTTGCATAACTTTGTGATTGTGTATAATCACTTTCATGTATTGACATTTGGAACTTTGGTTTCATTTTGTTTTGTTCTTGAGTGGAACTTGCAAGTATGCATGTATGACTATATGTATATATGCATGACAGTGGATGAGAAGAAGTACCATGATAAAAGTAAGTACCATGACGACATGAAGTTATTCACACAGTTATGAACATAAACTATGTGATCTCAGGATATGTTTCTATAATCTCATCATGCTTTATGAGAATTTACTTTATGCAAATCTTTGAATAGGCTATTGCAATGAAATGCCTTGATATGTATATGAGATGATGATATGATATGTATATGATATGTCTATGATATGCTGATATGTTTAGAATGGGCAATATATAGGTCTTTGGATTGAGTGCTGATATGGACTGGATATATTAGCTAGTATGGATGTTCATTTGGGAGAATCATGTGGAGAACATAAGGCTAGTAAGTGCTAGCCAATGAACGAAGAATCAAATTGAGTTGGAAACTATTAGGAGAGTTGTAAGTGTTTAATGTAAGTGAATTTCGAGGACGAAATTATTTAAGGGGGGTAGAACTGTAACGTCCCATTTTTCTATTGAATCGAGTCGTTGCTTAGAGTCGAGTCGGGCTGCTCCAAAACCCGGTTCGAACCATTAGAGTCTAGAGTGGGCTAGAATGAAATAAGGAGAAGAAGTGGACTTACTTGAAGGAAACAAAAAGATCAAAGTATAAGGATTAGGACTTGCTTGCACTAAAATATAAAGTTGAGGTATTAAGTTGTACCATTTTGACACTTGAGGTACCATTTGGTAATTTTCACATAAAAATCCATGATATTTTGGAGATGTACCCGTGAGTTCCATTCCTTGTCATTTCTTCATCCTTATCTTCATCTTCTTCCCCTACTTTCCTCTTCCACTTTCCTTTCTCCATCACTTTTAATGGTAGTGAAGATGTTAATGGGATTCAAACATTAATTCAACTTCTATTCTATCCAAGTAAGTAAACCTTCTTGAATTTCATACTTGAATCATTTGGTGATATTTTTAGATGATTCATAAGAATTCTCATGTATAGGAGAGGTGAGCTCAAAGGTAAAAAGGAAGCTAAGAAAAAGATTCCAAGCTTGTTAAGTGAAGGTGTGCTATCTCTTTTCGTTTAATTAATTTCCTCGCATGAGAATTTGTGTGGTGTGTTGATAATGAGAAAATATGTTGTTTCATGTTGAGTAAGATGACTGAAAATGGTGAAAAAGCATGAGATGAAATGAATAAATGAAGTAGATATTGAGTTAATGCTGAAACAAGTTTTGCTGGAAAAGTTACCAGTAACTTCACCTTGATTTTTACCCCATTTAATGATAGAATTAGGAAGTGTCATAGAAGAGTTATTTGTTCCTCTATGTGTTAGCTTTACATGAGTTTTTGAATCACCCAAATCGGAGTTATATATTGAGAGATATGGCCAACATAGTACAGACTGCGCAGGCTGGAAAACACGTCACGCACTCGCGACTTTCATTTGCGCGCTCGCGACTTGGCCTGTAAACTCACTGACTCTCTTTTGGTGCTTTGCGTGCTCGCGAATTTCATTTGCGCGCTCACGACTTATGTTTTTATGCTCTTTTGACTTCATTTTCAATGCAATTGTATTCCTTTGCTCAACTTATATGCCTCCAATCATTTTAAAACAAAAAGACAACATTAGAACATGCATCAAAACAACATGCAAGCATGCAAATGATGTGAAATGAGGTAAACACAACTTGTAATTGTATTCTATGCAATTGTGAAATGATGTGAAATGGTGTATGAAGTTATGAATTCTATGCAATTGTATTCCTTTTCTCAACTTGTATGTCTTCAACCACTTTAAAGCAAAAAGACAACATGAACACATGTATAAACACAAAATGCAAGCATGCAAATTCCGACACAGTTACTATGCTTTTGTTTTATCTATTGTCATTACATTAATATGCTCCATTGAGGTTAGGTAGAAACCATGTAGATAAGGCTATGTCGCGACATAGAATAGCAGATCTGCGCCCCATACAGTTTGGTACTCCGGCTACAGGCCGTTGAGTGGATATGATTAAATAGGCCATAGCAGCCAAGCATACAGTTTCATCCAGTTTCATACAGTTTTTCTTATCACTTCGGTTTCACTATAACCTTATGGAGCCATATAGATATCTTGACATAACATTGCATGAATCATACAGTATACTAAACAGCAAGAAAGATCATCAAGGTAAAATGAAAGTATCATGATATGTGTGCTTACATTCCATATGTGAGTACATGTTTATTTCTACATATGTATGTGCTTATATGTTTCTTTATTCATTGTGATATTCACTGAGTTTAATCAAAGTTGCAGAATTCATACAGCATAAAGAACATCAGGTAAGATCATGAAAGTATAATGCTATATATGCTTACAAGTTTAGTTATTGAATCTTTAAGGAGCCATACAGTCATGAGATGTTATTAATCATAACTTATATGATGTGACTAAAAGTGCATAAGTCATACAACATAATGAATAGCAAGTAAGACAATGAACATATACTATTATGTATTCTTACATGTTTATTGATCTCATCCATACAACACAATGAACAGCAGGTAAGATCATGCTAGTATCATAATGTGTGATTACAGGTTCATGTAAAGGAGTTATGAGATAATTAGAACTAAATTATTGATGTTTATGAATTAGAAGTTTATTCGTTGCTATAAAGAGACATTTATGTTGAAATTTACTGATCCTATGATGATCAATGCTTTATGAAATTTGTATTTTAAGTTAGTTGCCACCACACTTTGTTAAGTATGTGAATTATGAGCACCAGTGAGTTTTATACTCAGAGCGTCGATTTTTATCACGCGCAGGTTGAAGATCGTGGTTGCTACTTGAAGACTAAAAGAGTACCATCAAAACAGAAGTGACTATTTTAGTCATAGTGGATTGAGAGTTGTATAATTAAGAATTATGGCATGTATTAAGATTTATGGCATGTATGATTATTACATTTGTTAGAGCTTATGTGATTGGAAATATAATTGAAGCATGTAATTATTATGGTGTAAGTATTTGGAGGAAATGATTGAATATGAAGTATTTTACTATAGTTGGTATGATTAGGTCATGAAGACTTGATAGAGATCATGAATGCAAATATTTTGCTGGATATTAAATGCTATTGAGGATTTATACAGTTATGACTATCTATATAAAGTGTTGTTGTGTTATGATGATTAGTTGGAGATATTGGAAGTCTGAAATTTTAATTGGGAGTGTTTTATATTCATATTTCGCATACAGGATGATATCAGCATGACAGGATATAAGTTCAACCAGATTGTAGCGTCTCGGCTCGGTTCATTCGGGTTAACGGGTGGGACCGGGAAGGGATGTTACATAGACTCCTATAGGCTTTTACTATCTTTCTCTTATTTTGACTTTTATTTGGCTTTTGGATTTTTTCTTTGGATGTATTTTTTTGCTTTGGACTTGGATTTAGACTTCATTATTTGTTTGGACTCTTTTGCTTTATGCTTGACTCCAGATTGTTTGACTTTATTGCTTGAATTGAGAATGTCATTTGGCTTTTATGCTTTCCAAGCATTTTCCAACTTTATTTATTGAGCCCTAATTTTTGCCTAAGCCGCCCTTTCGGGTTTTCAACTTAGCGAGCTTACCCATTTTTGTCTAAGCCGCCCTTTTTGGGTTTTCAGCTTAGCGGGCCCCGACTTTTGCCTAAGCCGCCCTTTCGGGTTTTCGACTTAGCGGGTTTTTCTTTTTTTTTTTTTTTTCTTTTCTTCTTTTTGCACTTTTTCTTCCTTTTTTATTATTTTTGGCAAAGAAGAAAGAGAAATGATTTTTTTCTATTAATGTTTAGACCGCGCCCAAAGAGGGCTGCCTACATATCTCCGATATATAATTTCTTTTTTCCAAAGAGAATCAGGTCTAATGTAGTTCATCTTACATTATGCAATGATTACAATTACACAAAATATCTTTTTAACTGATCTAAATTACATGGATTAGTGAATTCCAAACCATTCAAATCAGTCAAAATAACGGCTCCGCCTGACAATATCTTCTTTAACACATAGGGTCTAGCCCAATGAGGACGAAACTTCCCACGTGGATCTATGATTGGTTATCTAATCTCCTTCAGAACCAAACAACCTTCTTCCAGTCCTCGGTTTTTGACCTTCTTATTAAAATGCCGCGCCATTCTTCTTTGATAAACTTGAGTTTGGTGGATTGCTCGCAATCGCTTTTCATCCATACCCAAGAGTTGCAAATGATAATTCTCAGCCCAATTTGCTTCGCTGATCTGGCTTTCCCAGATAACTCTCGTTGACTGAACTTCCAGCTCAATAGGCAACACTGCTTCCATGCCATATACTAAGGAATACGGGGTTGCCCCAGGAGGCGTTCTGATTGAAGTCCTGTATCCCCACAAGGCATTTGGCAATTGTTCGTGCCAAGCTCTATGTTGTTGAACTGTCTTCTGCAAAATGACCTTTATAGCCTTATTTGCAGCCTCTACGGCCCCATTTGTTTGTGGACGATAGGGTGAAGACTTGTGATGCTGAATCTTCTTTTGCTTCAGTAGGTCCGAAAATTCACTTTGAAAGTGAGACCCGTTATCAGTAATGATCTCAAATGGTGTTCCATACCGACAAAGGATGTTGGTACGAACGAACTGTGCTGCTTTCTTGGCATTCAAGACCGAATAGGAGGCTGCCTCAATCCACTTAGTGAAGTAATCAACAGCAACCAAGATGAATTGATGGCCATTGGAAGCCTTTGGATGGATCTTTCCGATCACGTCTATGCCCTAAGTTGCGAAAGGCCAAGGCGAAGCAATGGGATTCAGATTGACCGGAGGCTGCTTTTGCAGCTTGGCAAAAATTTGACACTCATGGCACTTCCGCGCGTGCCTCACGCAATCTGCATTCATGGTCGACCAGTAATAACCCAAGTTCATAATTTTCTGAGCCAAGGCTATCCCGTGCATGTGCGGACCGGACTCCCCATTATGCAAGGAATCCATGATGGTTTGAGCTTCCCCCTCATCAACGCACCTTAGGTGCAGGTCATTCCAACTTTTCCTATACAGAACTCCCCTAGTAAGGAAATATCCAGATGCTAACTGTCTCAATGTCCGTTGATCAGTCTTGGTGGATCCCTCCGGGTAGGCTTCATTCTAAAGATAATTCTGTATATCCCAATACCAAGGCTTGTCATCTACCAAATGCATGACGTGTGCTGGCTGTTTCTGTAGCCGTACTGTCAGAGGTCGAATGACTTGGTCTCCCCCTACATTAACCATGGAGGCCAAGGTAGCTAGGGCATCTGCAAACTGATTTTTGGCGCGCGGCGGGTAGTGGAAAGATAGTTCCTCAAACTGTTGGGCCAATTCGTCCAAACGTTATAGGTAAGGAACCAAACGCTCTTCCTTAATTTTCCATTTTCTCAAGGCTTGGGAGACTATTAAATTGGAATCCCCGAAAACCTTGAGGACTTTTATTTCCTTTTCCAGGGCCGCTTCTAACCCCTTGATGCAAGCTTCATACTCGGCTTCATTGTTGGTGCAGTTGAAATCCAATTTGACTGCGATTGGGATGTATTCTCCACAAGGAGTTTTGAATACGACTCCAACCCCGTTTCCATGGTAGTTTGAAGCTCCATCAAAGTACATTTCCCAGACTTCACTTTCTAAGCTCAATAAGTCTTCGTCAGGAAATTCTACCTCTGGCATTTGGTCTTCGACCGGTAATCTGCTAATTGGTCAGCCAAGGCTCCACCTTTCACTGCCTTCCGTTGTACAAATTTTAAATCATAAGCTGCGAGCACTGATACCCACTTAGCCATCTTACAGTCAAGAATCGGCCTCTCCATAAAGAATTTCAAGGGGTTCGATTCAGAAATGACATAGGTTGCGTAAGACGAGAGGTAGTGCTGCAACTTTGTACAGGCCCAAACTAGAGCCAGACACAACTTCTCTATCTTGTTGTATTTTAGCTCGTATTCTAGCATCCTTTTGCTTAAGTAATACACGGCATTTTCTATCCTTGTATCTTCTGCTTGTTGAGCTAGCATTGCACCCATTGCCTCTTCTGTTACTGATAGGTATAATAACAAAGGCTTTCCTAGCCTTGGTGGCTGTAAAATTGGCGGGGATAGTAGATATTGCTTGACTTGGTCGAAAGCTTTCTGACAATCCTCATTCCATTTGACTGCTACTCCTTTCCTGAGTAATTTGAAAATCGGACCACAAGTATCGGCCAACTGATTGATGAACCGGCTGATGTACTGTAGCCTTCCCAGGAAACCCCGAACTTCTTTTTCTGTCTTTGGTGTTGGCATTTCCAGAATGGCTTTAGCTTTTGAAGGGTCAATCTCTATGCCCTTCCGACTGACCATATGCCCCAGAAATACTCCGGATGTAGCTCCAAATAGACATTTCGCTGGGTTGAGCTTTAAGTTGTACTTTCGAAGTCTAAGGAAGAACTTCTCAAGTGCTGTTGTATGTTCTTCAGTTGTTTTTGATTTGACAACCATGTCGTCCACATACACTTCGACTTCTTTGTGAATCATGTCATGGAAGATGGTTGTCGCCATTCTTTGATAGGTTGCCCCGGCATTTTTGAGCCCAAAAGGCATGACCCTATAGCAGTAGGTTCCCCACTCCGTGATGAATGCCGTTTTCTCTTTATCTGGCAAATGCATCATTATTTGGTTGTACTCGACAGCGAGATCAGTCAAGGAGACCATCTCGTGTCCGACCAGACGGTCCACCAACAAGTCAATGTGCGGCAGGGGGAAGTTGTCCTTCGAACATGCTTTATTCAAATCCCGATAATCCACACACATTCTGACTTTTCCATCCTTCTTAGGAACTGGCACAATGTTTGCTAACCATGTCGGATAAGCAATGGGTTCTATGAACTTGTTCTCCAGTTGCTTGGCAACTTCCTCCTTGATTTTCAAGGACCATTCTGTCTTCAGCCTTCTAAGCTTCTGTTTCACTGGCTTAGCCTCAAGGTATACCGGAATCTTATGCACCACTATTGCTGGGTTGATTCCCGTGATGTCACTTGACTTCCACATGAAGCAATCAGCAAATTTCTTCAAACATTCACTGACTTGTTCCCTGTTCATACAATCAGATGCAATGTATGTATGTTCATTTTCTTCTTTGCCAATCATTATTTTTTCCTTTTCATTTTTTATTTCATTTATTTGATTATTTTTGCTTGGAAATGCTTGGAAAGATAGACACGCAGGGTAGTCAAGAATTTACAAGCCTTTATTGATTATGACGGAATCGTCTTCAAAAATTACATCGAATTTGAAATCTGGATCTTCTAGATCCGACACAGACGACTCAGAACTGGAACTGGACTCTGACTCGATTTCAGACTCGAGGTCAGACTCGAACTCAGTACAGGACTTTGTTACAGATTTTGACTCTTGGTTTGACTCGGGAGGGGGTCTATCAGCAGTGCGATCCTCCTCGGCGTACCAGTTGGTGAGAGGTCCTCCGCTTGGCTTGATCAGGTTGAGCAAGTCTCGATTTTTGTCACTTCCGGTGATAACCGCAACCTCGTCAAAGAGACTAGGCTACATGAAGTCTTCCGCCTCCAGTTCAGTTATGGTTTCAGGCTTGTTGCCCCAGACATCCGAGAATATCTCTAACCCAGGCAACATCTTCTTAGCAGTCGGGCAGCGGAATGGTTCTTGGAAGCCACGATAAGGAATCGATTCTCCCGATTTGCAGAAGTAACCATTCAGAGTCAAGAGGTAAGGCCGCATCTGTATACTCTCCTTCCTTCCCCTTCTACCTCTTTCAGCCCGGTCTTCGTCAGTAGGCTCGTAGCCTAGTCCATAGATCCCCTCATTCACCGGACACTCCCAGGCTTGCAGTGCGGGGTATGTTTTTCCGGATCTTACCATAATCATTCCTGGCAGATAGGACATTTTCAGCATCAGAGGCACTATGCAGTTTATTTGCACCGTCCCAAAATCAAAGAGAATTCGAGAGCTTGCAGTCTTTCCCTCTATAAACTACACAGTGTCATATTGAAATCCCGAGAGGGGTAGGTTGGCAGTTTCAGGGTTGACCTCAAAGAGAGGCTGGCCCTTTGGCTTTTTGAGCTGACTGTAGTCATCCCCCTGAATGGTGATAACCTTGTCCTCATAGGGAAACTTGACCTTTTGGTGCAAGGATGAGGGTACTGCCTTAGTGTGATGTATCCAGGGTCGGCCCAGAAGCAGATTGAAGCTAGTCGGTACATCAATTACCTGGAATGGGACTTCCATCACAGCCGGCCCAACTGTTAATTTCAGCGTAGCAACCCCCAACACTTCCCTCCGGGTACTGTCATAAGCTTTCACTATTTGGTCCGATGGAGTGAAATCTGTTTCCTCCAACCCCAGACAGCTGGCTACCCTTAGTGGGCAGACGTTTAGTGCTGACCCATTATCAATGAGAACCATGGGCACAGTTTTGTCTCTAGTCTGGACAGTGAGATACAGGGCGTTATTATGACTGCCTCCCTCCTTGGGTAAGTCGTCATCAGAAAACCCGATGCTCTGCATCTTAGACGATTGGGTAAGGGTGGATACTAGCACTTCGGGGCTAACCTCCATTGATGTCTGAAGTTGACTCAAAGCCTTGCAAAGAGCTTGGCAATGAGGAAAGGATGATGCTAGAAGTTCCCAGATTGATACCTTAGCTTGTGTCTTTTTTAGCTGTGCAAGTACCAGGTCTTCCTTTAGCTCCTCTGCCCTCTAGTAGGGTTTACTTTGGATTTTGTCCAAGACTAACGGTTCATATTGTCTCCCGCTCCTGGTTATAGCATCAACCTCTTCGGTTAGGTCATTCAGATCCAAGACACAAATGTTATTCATTTCTAAGAACAGTTCGAAAGGATTGATCAGTTCCTGGTCAATAGCATTTACCCCATGATTTGGTAAGGGATTAGTGCTAATGTTTGGCTTACTTCTTGGAATAATAGAGTCGTTGCCCACCAAGTCTTGGATACGGTTCTTAAGCGTCCAACACGCTTCAGTCTTGTGCCCATACCCCTGATGGTACTCACAGTATTCATCAGCTTTGTAATTTCTTGGTAATGGGTTTGGTGGTGGCCTTGCTTCCAAGGGCTTGATGTAGTTGGCCTTGACAGCCTCTCGGAAAACCAAAAGGATTGGCATCCCAAGATCAGTATAGGTTCTTCTGGACTGATTGCCATTTCTCATGTTCCCCACACGCAAAGGGTTGGTGGGGGTGATGCTTGCCACTTCGTGGACTTTACTAGCTTGGCTAGGTTTCTTGTACTTTGAGGTTCCTGAGTCTTCTTTTAGTTGCCCCATTTGAATCAGATCTTCTACTTTCGTAGCAGTGGCAATGAGTGACTGGAATGTTGGTAGGTACTGGGTTTGTAGTTGGTGTTGGTCGACAGGTTGCAGGTTCTTTATTATTATGTCCACCTGTTCTTGTTCAGAAGGCCGGTTAATCATCTGGGTGGCCTTGGCCCTCCACCTCGTAAGGAACGAGGAAAAGGGTTCATTGCTTTTCTGCTTGGTGGTTTCTAGTTCTCTTCGAGTGACATCCAACTCCATGTTATAGTGATACTGTGAATTGAAGGCATTACAGATGTCTTCCCATGTTTTCATCTTAGAGCGGTCCAGGCTAACAAACCACCTCAAAGCAGCACCGGTGAGTGATTGTTGGAACAACTGCGCAAGGAGCTCGTTGCTCAATCCAAATGGGTTAAGGGCACCCACATACATTTTCAAATGAGTTTTAGGACAAGTGGTTCCATCAAATTTGACCATGTTGGGCATCTTGAACTTGGTTGGCAGTCTTGCCTCGGGGAACAAGGACAAGGAGTCCATGTCCACCACTTCCTTGTGTGTCTTCAAGGCAGTGACAGACCTTTCCAACAGTTCTAGTTTTTCTCTCATTTTCTGAGCTTCCAGCTCAGAAGCAGTTCTGGCGGGCATGTCATCCAGGTTTAGGGCAGGGTTTGTTGGTTCAGCAGCAGGACCCTGGTTGGAGGTAGTAGGTCCACTTCCCCCAACGGAAGCCCCATTTCCATTACCATTCCCATTACCCAATTCAACTATCAGGGCGGCCCTTTGGGCGGCCAGGGCCTCATTCATTCTGGCCTCCATTCTGGCCTCCAGTTGTTCAATGAGGGTTTGGATATCAGCAAGCGATGCCATTGGTGCAGGTAAAGCTGTTGAAGTTGTAGGTGAAGCTGGTGTAGCTGGTGAAGCTGGTGAAGCTGGTGATAGTACTGTAGGTGTGGCTGGCACTGATGTGGGCACTTGGATCGTGGGCACCTGTAAGGATAAGGGTAGCTGGATTAGGTACAGTGGTTGGTGTGTCAGGGTAACTGATGTAGATCGACTCTTTTGTCCAACTGTGCATGAATGAGAAGAGTGTTTCATGCTCTCTTTGTGTTTACCTCATGTTTATGATATGTCGTGAATGCGCATAACAACACGTCATAATCTATTTAATGGTATGGTTCACATCATTGGGTGCATACAGTCCTAAAGGATAGGTTCTATAGGCTATGACTCAAATAGAGAATCGGCTTATAAGGGACCCTTAAACCTTGAGTATGGATATACCTAACCACATGTGAAACAAAGAGTTTCGCGTGGGTCCAACGGTACGCATACTCATGGGCCACCCCCAAAAGGATTAGGGGCGGTTTGCGGTAACAGGGAGGACACTTTGGCTGTCCGTCGACATAATCAATGAGACCTGCCGATCAGCGCTACTTGCTATCCAGACTCAGAAGTTTGAACAGAGAGAGAAGAAATTCATTTGAAATTCATTTTTTATGCAATGGAGAAAAGGATTCTCAATCGTGCAAATAAATCAACAAATTTAAATGTCTTAATCAAATTTGTCAATTAAGTTCAAATTACCCCTCATCAAGTATTCTTAAAGAAAGAACACTCGATTTATGTCAAGGTACCCTGCAAAACAAAACATAGTAAAATAATACCCTAACGAAGGGCAGGTTAGTCTATGCAGCATTTGTAATCCACTTATGCAAAATGATTACATGTAGTCCCCAGTGAAGTCGCCAAGCTGTGAACCCCTCCCCCAAAACATATCGGCATACGAATGCATGTGATGCAGGAAGAAATACACGTGATGTGTGAGTCGCCACCTTGTTTAATTATTTTAGGGTAAACTAGGAAAAAACCCTAAGTGACTCCAATTTTAATTAACCTAATTCTAGATTAATTAACCCAATGATTAAGGCATGGTCTACGAACCCGAGGTGGATCCCGAGACTATGTCATGCTGATGAACTAACCAAAACAATGAATGCTTTGCAGGGTAAAATGATGTAATTGGACCAATGAAAAAATGTTTATGTGATTTTGACTTGCCGCTCGGGGTTAAATCCCAAACGTGCCTACATACTTCCGTTTGAATGGAAGATCAAAGTCGACGTAGTTCGATAGGCCTCTTTTAGAGGGCTTTGAATGGGGATGCTTTATGCATGAGTGTGTGTATGCTTTGTGCATTTTGTTTAGGCATTTTGCCAAAGATTGATTGTTTTAGGCGTTTGATGCCAAAAATGTTGATTTTAATGGCTTGTAGCCAAAAAAATTTGCTTTAGGCAATTGTTGCCAAAAAATTGATGTGATTTAGGCGATTGTCGCCAAAATTTGATTTATTTGAAGGCTTTAAAGCCAAAACATTGATTTAGGCAATTTATTGCCAAAAAATTGATGATTGGGCGATTGTCGCCAAAATTGGTTGATTTAAGGCCATTTATTTGCCAAAAGTGATTAATTGAAGGCTTTTAGCCAAAAATTGTGATTCAAGCGATTTGTCGCTAAAAAATGATCAATCTCACTTATAGGCAATTTGTTTGCCAAAAGTGATTAATTGATTTATAATGTAGGCCATTTATTGCCAAGAAAACGTGTTTAATTAAAGCTTTTTAGCCACAATTATTGATTAATTGGACTTAAGCCAGATTTGTTCGAAATAAAGGCGATTATACCATAGCTATTAATTAACTAGGTATTTTAAGCCAATATTGTCGGATTTAGGCTTTAAAACCACGATTATTTATTAACCGGGCATTTAGCCTAAACTTATTTATTTGAGGCAGTTTATTTGCCTAAAGATGTCATGAATGCATTTATGCAGTTATAGAATTATTAGGAGTAGAATAGAAGAATGTATGAAATGCTAAAATTAAATAGGCAGAGTTTAGTTCATGTACCTGATTTAATCGACGGTCACTTCTTAACTCCAGGTTAAGCTCCTCGTTAAGGGAATATTAATTAATTTAATTTTAAATGACCAAATAACAAAGCGAGAAAATAATAAAGCTAAATAAAAATGCAGAAAAGCAGTAAAGAATCGCAAGGAGCGTAAGGGAGAAGGAGCGTCCGTCAACACAGACTGAGTGAGTTGAAAGGTCACACCGGGGCTATATTTATAGGCAAAAATGGACTGTTTCGGCGGCCGGGCCGCCGGGGGTAGGCGGCCTAGGCCGCCGGTGGCCGCCGCCTGAATCCGGCGACTCCGGCGGCCAGAACCGCCGTGTCTGGTGGCTTTGCTAATTTTTTGTTCCGGAGGCTTTTCCGGGAGTTCCGGACCTCCAAAAAATATTCCGAGACCAGTTCTGCAATCCTCGTAATTTTTCGGACGTTTCAAGTACCATATTGGGATACTTTCGGTAAACTTCCAAAATGGCCTTCGGTCCGACCGGACTGTTCGCAGTCCGGGAAAACTGGCTCTTCGAGCCTCAAAATTTTGGGTGTTCACAACAGCGAGCTCCTTGCTCAGTTGTTTCAACAATCTCTGACTGGTGCTGCTTTGAGATGGTTTGTCAGCCTGGATCAGACTAAAATGAAGACCTGGGAAGACATGTGCAATGCGTTTAACACGCAGTACCACTATAATATAGAAGTGGATGTTACTCGGAGAGAACTGGAAACCACCAAACAAAAGAACAACGAACCCTTTTCCTCGTTCCTTACGAGGTGGAGGGCCAAGGCCGCCCAAATGATCAATCGGCCTTCAGAACAAGAACAGGTAGACATAATCATCAAAAATCTGCTGCCTGTCTACCAACAACAACTGCAAACTCAGTACCTACCAACGTTTCAGTCGCTCATTGCTACTGCAACCAAGATAGAGGATTTAATCCAAATGGGTCAACTGAAAGAAGACTCGGGTACCTCAAAATATAAGAAGCCTAGCCAAGCTAGCAAAGTTCACGAAGTGGCAAGTATCACCCCCACGAATCCTTTACGTGTGGGGAATATGGGAAGTGGCAGCCAGTCGAGGAGGACTTACACTGATCTCGGGATGTGTTGATGCGTAATTTTATGCCCCACTGACCCGATGATGATATGAGGATAAGGAACAAGGCATCACGATCAACCAGAAGTGTTTGAACCAAAATTTGAACCAAACTGCCCAGAGGAGCTTGACCCGCGTTAGGGTTGCGTCACGCAGCTATAAACTGCATGACGGCACTCTTAGCCGCGTCACGCAGCTCCAACAAGGCTGACACCTCTGGCGCGCGCCCGTGTAACGGCCTGCACTGTTTGTATGGATACGCGGCAACTGTACGAAAAGTAAGTCGCGTCACGCAGCTTACGGGTGCGTCACGCAGCTTACGGGTGCGTCACGCAGCTACTACCTGCGTGATGCGACTATCCTCTATTGCCCTAGCCATATAAATACAACATTTTGCAACAAAAACGAGACTTTTTTTTGACACTTTGCTCTCATTTCCTCTAAGAAATACAACTTTCTAAGTTTAAGTTTCTGGATTAACGACTAGAGCTCTTTCTCAAGAACTCAACTGAGTAAACTTGAGGAAGATCAAGTCATAGATATTTAAAATCAAAATAAAAAAAAATACAAAATATAAGAAGAGGAAAAGAGAGGGAAGAAAGAAAAAGAAAATGATTTATTTTGTGAAAAACTTGGTGACCACATTTCTAGGATCGTGAAACGTTGTCTCTAAACCAATCTCAGTATATGCAATCCTCGAATCTGAGGGCTAGGTAACGGTTCTAACTTTTCTTTTTCATTTCTTATATTTTATCTCTTAAAAATATCATTTTTATATTGTTTAGTTGATCTGTTATTGATAAAACGTAAGTTTGCCCACTGTTGAACTCTCCTGGATTGATTTTAATCACTTTTGACAAAAAGAATACGTAAAAAAAGAGTAGTTTGAAAGGTAGTTGCAGACCAGAGCAGCCGCGTCACGCAGCTACTATCTGCGTGACGCGACTTTTCACGTCCAAAAGCCCTTAGTTTGGATTGGACCACCTGCGTGACGCAGCTGTTCGTGTACTCAGCTTCTATTTTGTTTTATACTTTATTTAATGTTTCGCTGTAAATAAATAATCAACATGTCTGAGTATTTTTAAATAAGTCACGAACAGTTCCGTCACGTAGCTAGGAGTTCCGTCAGGCGACTGTTCTTCATAGAACACCCGCGTGACGCGACTGTTCTAAGTTTCAGAACAAACGATAGAGTTCCGTCACGCGACTGTTCTTCATAGAACAGCTGCGTGACGCAACTGTTATAAGTCCCAGAATAAAAGATAAGAGCTGCGCCACGCGACTGTTCTTCATAGAACACCTGCGTGACGCGACTGTCTTCCAGTTCCTGTATATTTTTATTATTTTTGTCTTAATGTCATTTCATTAAATAAAATTTTTAAGCTTAATCCGGGAAATGACCAATAATGGGCAAATTGAGTTTTAATCAAGCCAAATCAATTAATTATTGATGATTATGAGATTTTAGGATTTATTTCTTATTGTTTATTACTGATTTTATTATTAAATCCGATTTGTGGCCCGCCTTTAACCATAAGGCAAGAGCAGGTCTTTTAATTGTTTCATTTGATATGGGTTATGGATGAATGGTGGATGGGACAATTAATTTATGTATGAATGCGATGAATGAATTTATTTGGGACGATTAAATAATTTTCCACATAGGAACTCGGTCCGATTTGTTCGGGTTGGGTTTAAATAATTGGCTTTTCTAAAATAAAATCAATTAGAAATCGTAGGTTAAAAGAGGCCGATTTTCCGGGCGTCGGCTTCCAACGGGCCGACGTACCTAATTCCCTTACCTAGAATCGTACTTGGTACGCCTGACCAGTTTCTCTAAATAATTCGGCCTTAAATAAAATTGGGTTTAAAATAGAGTCATTTAATAAAATTAAAATAAAAACGGTCCCATTGCCGAAAAAATGGGTGGCGACTCAAAACAATTTATAAGACCGATTTATCGGCATCGCGTATCCAAAAATGATTTTTTATCACCTTTTTCCAAAACAATAAACAATGTAACAAAATAAAATTGATGTTTTCGAATCCATCCGGGGTTTTGGGATTTCGGCGAAAACAGGATGCCAATCCTTTTTGTATTCCGAGAGGCTGTCAAGGCAAATTACATTAAGCCATTGGAAGCAAGGCCACCACCCAACCCATTGCCGAGGAACTATAGGGCTGATGAATACTGTGAGTACCATCAAGGTAACGGGCACAAGACTGAAGCATGCTGGACGCTTAAGAACCGCATCCAAGACCTGGTGGATAACGGTTCAATCATTCCAAAGAGTAAGCCAAATATTAGCACTAATCCTTTACCAAATCACGGGATAAATGCTATCGTTGCTAACCAGGAATTGATCAATCCTTTCGAACTATTCCTAGAAATGAATGACATCTGTGTCCTGGACCTGAATGACTTATCTGAAGAGGTCGATGTAATGACCAGGAGAAGAAAGAAGAAGGGTATACAGATGCGGCCTTACTTTTTGACTTTGAATGGTCATTTCTGCAAACCGGGAGAAACAATTCCTTATTGTAGCTTCCAGGAACCATTCTACTACCTGACAGCTAAGAAAATGCTGCCCGGGCTGGAAATATTTGCTGATGCCTAGGACAACAAGCTAGAGGCAATAACCGAGCTGGACATAGAAGATCTCATGCAGCCCAGTCTCTTTGACGAGGTTGCAATTATTACTAGTAATGATGGGAACCAAGACTTGCTGAGCCTGATCAAGCCGAATAAAGGGCCTCTCACCAACTGGTATACCGAGGAGGAGCGCGCTGCTGACAAAACCCTTCCCGAGCCAAACCTAGAGTCTAGACCTAATGCCAAGTCCTGTACTGAGTCTGAGTCTGACCCTGAGTCTGAAATCGAGTCAGAGTCCAGGTCCGAGTCTTCTGTATCGGATTTGGAAAATCTGGATTTTAAATTTGATGTAATTTTTGAGGACGATTCTGTCCGTATCAATAAAAGCTTACAGATCATTGGCTACCCTACGTGTCAATCTTTCCAAGCATATCCCAGGAAAAATAATGAAAAAGAAATAAATGAAATAAAAAATGAAAAAGAGAAAATAATCATTGGCAAAGAAGAAAATGAACATACATACATTGCATCTGACTGTGTGAACAGGGAACAGATCATTAAATGCTTGAAGAAGTTTGCCGATTGTTTCATGTGGAAGGCTAATGACATCACGGGAATTGACCCAGCAATAGCAGTACACAAGATTCCAGTGTACCCCGAGGCTAAGCCGGTAAAACAGAAGCTAAGGAGGCTGAAAACAGAATGGTCCTTGAAAATCAAGAAGTAGCTAAGCAATTGGAAAACAAGTTCATAGAGCCTATTGCCTACCCAACATGGTTAGCAAACATAGTGCCGGTTCCTAAGAAGGATGGAAAGGTGCGAATGTGTGTCGACTACTGGGACCTGAATAAAGCATGTCCGAAGGACGATTTTCCTTTGCCTCATATTGACTTGTTGGTTGACCGAATGCCTCATTTCCTTTGCCTCATCCGGTCCGGGGAGATCTCTGTCCTCCAGTCATCATATAACTCGATCGCTCGAGTGCCGAAGGGGATCCCAGAAATCACAGAAAAGTCTGTGGGGGTCATAGTCAACTCGCCCCAAGAAAAGTGGAAGGTGTTGGTGGTGTCCCACCATCTCTCGGCCAAAGCACCTAGTAATTCTTTGTGGCTGCTCCGACCCACGTCAAAATGCCTCAGGTAGTCCAGATGGGACGGGCTAATAATCGCTCCAATTGGGTTGTTGTGGTCGAATATATCGACCGGAATTTCGGCCGCGGAGGTCTCACCCACATCCAATCTAATATGGGGGTCCTAAAAGGTAAAGCAATCTAAGAGTTATTCCTTGGTTCCTTACTAAGGGTAATATCTTAGTTCTACCCTAGCATGCATGCTAATAAAACAGTAAAATGCAGAAATAATAATAATAGAGGAGAAAAAGTAAACTTACCTGGGCATAGATGCCAGTCACAGAAGCGTGGGTGTCTGCGTCCGCTGTAAGATCGGTGTCTAGGGAAATTCCCAAAGACTCCAGAAAATCCTCGTCGCTGTTGTGACCCGAAGAAGTCATTGAGAAAAGTGATGAGGAAGTTGAGAGGATTTGAGAGAAATCTTTGAGTTTGAAAGTTTAGAATGAATGTAAAAGTGAAACTTTAGCTATTTATAAGGAAGATAGCCAAAAGGCGGGTCTTCTAGACGCGTCCGATTTTCACCTTCAAAATTTATTTTTCAGACAACCACCGACTCCCATAAATCATTTTTATGGTTGCCGGTGGGGGGCAACTGTGAATACTCAAATTTTGAGGCTCAAAAAGCCTGTTTTTCCGGACTGCAAACAGTCCGGCCGGACCGGAGGCCATTCGAAAAGTTCACCGAAAGTATGCCAATATGGTACTTGAAACGTCCGAAAAATTACGAGGATCGCAGAACTGGTCCCGGAATATTTTTTGGAGGTACGAAACTCCTGAAAAAGCCTTTGGAACGAAAAATTAGCAAGCGGACCGTCCACGACAGCGGCGCCCGCCCTCCAGCCTGGTTTTTTCCTATAAATACAGCCCCGAATCGACAGTTTTAGACACTCAGTCTGTGTTGACGGACGCTCTCTTCTCTCCTACGCTCCTTGCGGTTGGCGGCGGCGCTCGCCGTCCACGGCGGCGAAGCCTGCCTTCCACGGCGGCGGCGCCTGCCCTCCAGCCTAGTTTTTTCCTATAAATACAGCCCCGAATCGACAGTTTTAGACACTCAGTCTGTGTTGACGGACGCTCTCTTCTCTCCTACGCTCCTTGCGGTTCTTTTACTGCTTTTCTGCATTTAGTGTAGGCTTTTATTACTCTGCTGTTGTGATATTTGGTCACTTAATTAAATTAATTTTAATTAAAATTCCCCAAATGAGGAGCTTAATCTGGAATTTTCAAGCTGAAGCTAAGAAGCGGCCGCCGATTAACTCAATTAATAACGAAACCCTGCCTATTTAATTTCAGCATTTTGTGCATATTCTCTTCTACTCTAAATTCTAAAACTGCATTCACACCATAATCATTTTGGCAGCAAACTGCCTTAAGTAAGTAAGTTTAGGCTAAAATGCCCGGTTAATCAATAATCGTGGTATTAATGCTAAACTTCGAACATATTGGCTAAAGTGCCTAGTTAATTAATAACTACGGTGTAATTGCCTTTATTTCGAACAGTTCGGCTAAAAGTCCAATTAATCAATAATTGTGGCTAAAAACCTAATCAATCACGTTTTTGGCAACAAATTGCCTACAGTTTAATCAATCACGTTTTGGCAACAAATTGCCTACGGTTTAATCAATCGCTTTTGGCAACAAATTGCCTATAATTCAAATAACTACCTTTTTGGCGACAAATCGCCCAACAAAAACCCTTTTTGGCACAAATGCCTTAATCATTTCGGCGACAAATCGCCTAACCAATTTTTGGCAACAAATTGCCCAACTTTTGGTACAAATGCCTTAATCAATCATTTTGGCGATAAATAGCCCAAACATCAATTTTTGGCAATAAATTGCCCAATCAAGCACCTTTTGGCAACAAATGCCTAAAACAACAAATCAATCAAACTTTGGCAAAAGATGCCTAAAAAATGCACGAAGCATACACACACTCATGCATGAAGCATACCCCTTCAAGATGCCTTTGAATAGGCTTTATCGAACTACGTCGGCTTTGATCTCTCATTCAAACGAGAGTACGTAGGCACGTTCGGGATTTAACCCCGAGCGGCAAGTCGAAATCATCAAAACATTTTTTTTGGTCCAATTGCATCAAATTATCTTGCAAAGCATTTACACTTAGGTTAGCTAATCAGCATGACATAGTTTCGGGATCCACCTCGGGTTCGTAGATTGTGCCTTAAACTTTGGGATAATTAATCTAGACTTAGGTTAATTAAAATTGGAGTCATTTAGGGTTCTTTCTTAGTTTTCCCTTATAAAAATAAACTAGGTGGCGACTTCATAAAACACACATGTGAGCATACCTCGTTCTAGCATCAATTTTGCCTTCGGGGGAGGGTTCTCACTTCTCAACCTTTGCCAACCTCTCGATCCATCTTTTCATGCCATAGCTAATAAATGGCTCCATTTTTTTTGGCAGAGTGCTTGAAAAATCAAAAAAAATCGGCTCTCACAAAACGACAACGTTTTGAGGCCATAGATGAGGTATTTATAGGCTCCAACTGCCTACCTCTGGGAACATGCCGGTACCGATTTGCCCAAGATCGGCACCGATGAGACCCTATTCAGTACTGATTTGATACCTCGAAGGGTACCAAAATGGTACCGTTTTAGAGGACTTCGGTGCACTCTCAGGGCACCTCAGTACTGGTTGCCCCCCTCTGAATCCTTCTCTAATACTTTTTTAGAACAAAAGAAATGTCTTTTTCTCAAAAAATCGACCATTTTTCTTAAAAGCTGATGTTTTTCAAGCCGTAAAATTAATGAGTTTTATTAAAAAGCTGGTACAACTTTCGTAAAATATCGATTTTGGCAAACCATGCCCATATCCCCTAAAGGCACTCTCTTAGAAATTAAGCCAAATTATCAGAAATGGCACTCACGCACCATGCATAAATATTCTATTTTAACTAACCATGACTTTCAGGGGTGGGGTCAAAACGAATCGGAATAGGCAATTCGGTGCAACAGCAAGAAAACAGGCGATTCAGCACATCTTCTAGTGCAATTTAGTGCAAGTTTAGAATAGGCAGTCATTACCAATCCTAATGTAATCCAGTACAGATACAATCTAGATTAAAAAACTGGCAGTTCAATGCAAGCTCAAAACAGGCGCTCAATGCAAATTCGAAATAGGCAGTCAGTGCAATTCCCATGCAATTCAGTGTGGGCTCAACTAAAATTAGTTTTAAAACAGGCAGTTTAGCACAATTTCTAGCTCAATTTAGTGCAAGTTCAGAATAGGCAGTCAGTGCAAGTTCAAAATAGGCAGCTAGTGCAAATCCCAATGCAATTCAGTACAGATATCATTCGAATTGAGAATCAGGTAATCAATGCAAGTTCAGAACAGGCAATCAGTGCAAGTTCAGAACAGGCAATCAGTGTAAGTTCAGAACAGGCACCCAATGCATGTTCAGAACAGGCAGCCAGTGTAAATCCCAATGTAATCAAATGCAGATACAATTCAGATTAAGAAACAGGCAATTCAATGCAAGCTTAGAACAGGCATTTAGTGCAAATTCAAAATAGGCAGTCAATGCAATCCCTAGTGCAGTCAACTTAGATTAATTTCAAAAGAGACAGTCAGTTGTAGTTTTTAGATCAGATAGCGTGAATAAGAAATTAGTGCAAAGCTTCAAGAAGATGATTTAGTGCCATTTTCAATACAAACAGGCGACTAGCGTGACTTCCAGCACAATTCAGAGTAAAACACAGAACAGGTAGTCAATGGAGTTTTAAATCAAAGGAACTAGTGCAATAATCAATATAAGTAGGCAGTCAGTGCACTTTTCAATACAAACTGGCATTCATTGCAAATTTACAGGCAATGAGTGGAATTACAAACCAAGCATCCAATGCAAACATATAAAATAAGTAGAATGGATATGCAAGGGTGAATAGAAAATCCCACAAACATAGAGAGGACAATAGATCCTACAATAAATATGTTTGGTTACTAAACAAGGGCGGCACCGACCTAAAAATGTATTGAGACAGCCGTTAGAGCCAATAAAGGTATGCTAATCTAAATGGCAATACTACTGCCTACGTTTCTTTGGCTGCCCCTCCCTCTTTGCCAGCTTTGCATTGGCAATGCTCTCCCGGATAAGGGCGTCAGAGAGAGTTGTCCGAAGGTGCCCTGTAGCAACAGAGTTCTCCTAAGCCCGCTCAAGGGTCGACTGTAGAAAAATAGAAAAAAGTCAATAATAAACATTGAGGGTCAGCAGGAAACAAGAAATCAAAAAGAAAAAGAGAGGAGACTTATTGGCTCATCAGCGGGATACTCTGTCCAATCGTCAAAAAGAATCCTCGGTACCTCGAAATGTGTCTTCCTCCTTGAATCGAAGTAGGGCACTCTACTCTGTGACTCTGACCTCTGGCACGAGGGAAGCCGACTGAATCGAGAGGCCCGAAAAGCAGGGGCGTGATAAGAAGATGAAGTCCCAATTGCTACGGAAGTCCCTGTCCAAGCCAAGGGGTGACGGGTAGGACCAATCCAGCTCCCATGCCCTTTGCCATATTAAAGATCGTCTCCAGGTCTATCTCAAAGTCAAACTCCTCCTCTGGCTCAACCTCACTACTATGTCCACGGGAAGCTGACCTAGTCTGGGTGCCTGAAGACTTGTCTAGGGGAGGCTCCACCCTAGTAGCTAGAGTAGAGGCTACCCAGTCAGCATACATCTCCCCAGGGAGGAGGAAGGGGTTAATAGGTCTCCCCTCACCTTCTCGGAATGGTCCACTATGCTTATGCTATCCAACATATCCACTGGATGGTTAGTCGGTATCCGATACAGGCTCATCACCTGGTGATAGACCCGCTCACCCAGGTAATAGCACCGAATCACCACACACCTCAAAAGGACTCGGGACTGCATCATCTCCCAGGCACATAATAGATTCCCCTTCAGGGGAGTATCTAGGAAATGCTGGAACTTATGAACTCTCACCTGCAAAAGTAAATGACACCTCTTAGTGTCAGAATTAGACCTTAACGTGAACGACAATCTACAAGTCATTGGAAACTCACCTGAGCTATGGACAGCTCGTTGAACCTCCTCCTCAGGATCAAGTGACCCTCCCTGACATGCCGCTCTATCAAAGCCAACTAAAAGGCTCATCATTGGGATCTCCCACTGTATGTCCCGTATCAGAACGGGAGCAGTGAATATGAAAGGCAGAAAAGTCCAAGCTTGCAAAATAGAGGGTCAAGAAGGTGAAGATAGGAAAAATTAGCTCAAAGGAAAAATAAGGATCAGAAAACGTACCTCCCAAATAGCTATAGTACCTCCTAAGCCAGTCTGGACGCGGCGTCTATACTGACTCGTTCCATGATACATGGATGCCATAAAGGCACCACCCCAGTCATGTTCCCTGAGCAAGCTCAGGTCTATTGGAGACCATACAAAGGCAAGATCCATAAGATCCCCCCAGTCATGCACAATGGTACACCCTGAGATCAAAAGGAGGCATGCACGGGTCAACTGGTCAGTAGTAGCCATATCTCTATTTGCCCAACTCAGGTCCTCAGTTGCTCGCAAAGAATACTGTGGTAGTATATACCCCCCACGCTTAGCGTCAGCATGAATCCGAGCAAGTCAACCAGATGCTCAGGAGTGAGCATGGCAGAATCCACGTCTAGCAAGTGAGAACGGAAGTGGATCCCTATCAAGACGGCGAACTCGAAGGGAGTGATGGTCCACTCCTCAATGGCTATGTGGAAGGTGTCTGTCGTGTCCCACCACCTCTCCACTAGTGCCCGCCACAATGGATGATAAGCGTTACCGGACTCCACCGCAATATGTAGGTGTAGCCTAATAGGAGTTATCATGTAGCCGACAGCCAGATGTCACCGGATGACGCTTGTTACAATGCCCAGGTCCTTCCGCGTCCCCTTGGAATGAATGTTGGCCTGCCAGGTACGCGCACTAGAACACAAATGCACAAATGTTAGCTCTCAAAATTTCAATTGACCACTTATGGATATGTTAAATGAGCTCACTAACATGCATTTCAATGCAAAAATAATGTCAATGCAACAAAACTAACATTTCATGTAGGAAAGCAATAAGTAAACAGACTAATCACAGACATCTTCAATCGGGTTTTTCAGACCAACTACAGAAGTTTTCAAACTAAAATCAGGATTTTTTAGACTAACAATAGAAGTTTTCAGACTTAAATTAGGGTTTTCAAACCAACTATAGAAGTTTTTAGACTTAAAACAGGGTTATCAAACAAATTACAGAAGTTTTTAGACATAAAACAAGGTTATCAGACTAACTACAGAAGTTTTAAAACTTGAAATAGGGTTATTAGACCAACTACAGAATTTTTCAGACTTAGAATAGGATTTTCAAACCAACTATAGAAGTTTTCAGACTCAAAAATAGGATTTTCAGACCAACTATAGAAGTTTTTAGACTTAAAATAGGATCTTCAGACTAACTACAGAAGTTTTCACACTTAAAGTAGGGTTTTTAAGCTAATTACAGAAGTTTTCGGACCAATTTTAGGAGTTTTCAAACTCAGAAGAAGGTTTTCAGACCAATTACAGAGGTTATCAGACTCTGATCAAGATTTTCAAACCAATTACAAAGCTTATCAAACTCGGATCAGGGTTTTCAGACCTATCAGACTCTTCTTAGGGTTATCTACAATGTCACAAGATGTTACAACTCCAACCAGAGCTAAAAACAGACCACAGGAATAAAGTGGTAATTTTCCCAAAATCTAGGGATCAAAACGGTAAATTATAGTTAGACTCTGATTGGGGCTGCCTACTGTGGACCCCTCCCCCAAATGTCATATGCATATGAATGCATATGATTAAGGACAGAAATGCACGTGAGTGTGTGAGTCGCCACCTTGTTTAATTATTTTAGGGTAAACTAGGAAAAAAACCCTATGTGACTCCAATTTTAATTAACCTAGTTGCTAGATTAATTATCCCAATGTTTAAGGCACAGTCTACGAACCCAAGGTGGATCCCGAGACTATGTCATGCTGATAAACTAACCGATGAATGAATGCTTTGCAAGGTGAATGATGGATTAATGAAATGTTTGAGTGATTTTGACTTGCCGCTCGGGGTTAAATCCCTAACGTGCCTACGTACTTCCGTTTGAATGGAAGATCAAAGTCAACGTAGTTCGATATGCCTTTTTTGAAGGGCTTTGAAGATGTATGCTTAATGCATGAGTGTGTGTATGCTTCGTGCATGTTTGTTTAGGCATTTTGCCAAAGGATCGATTGATTCGATTAGGCGTTCGTTGCCAAAAATGTTAGTTTTAAGGCATTTGTGCCAAAAACGGTTGTCGGGCGATTTGTTGCCAAAATTGATATTTGGGCTTATTATTGCCAAAATTGATGTTCGGGCTTACTATTGCCGAAATGATTGATTTTAAGGCTTTTAGCCAAAATGTGTTGATTTAGGCAATCTGTTTGCCAAAATGATGTGATTGGGCGATTGTCGCCAAAATGATTGATTTTAAGGCTTTTAGCCAAAATGAGTTGATTTAGGCAATTTGTTTGCCAAAATGATGTGATTGGGCGATTGTCGCCAAAATGATTGATTTTAAGGCCTTTGGCCAAAAGATTGATTAATTTAAGGCATTTTGCCAAAAGGTTCGATTTAAGCAATTTGTCGCTAGACAGTGGTTAATCTAATTTATAGGCAATTTGTTTACCAAAATTGATTAAACCGTAGGCAATTTGTTGCCAAAATGTGATTGATTAAACTGTAGGCAATTTGTTGCCAAAACGCGATTGATCAAGGCTTTTAGCCACAATTATTGATTAATTGGACTTTTAGCCAGATTTGTTCGAAATAAGGCGATTGAACCATAGTTATTAATTAACTAGATTCTTTTAGCCAATATTGTCGGATTTTAGTTTTAACACCACGATTATTAATTAACCGAGCATTTAAACTTAATCGTGTTTAATTGAGACAGTTTATTTGTCTAAATGATGACGTGAATGCATTTATGCAGTTGTAGAATTATTAAGAGTAGAAGAGAAATATGCATGAAGTGCTAAAATTAAATGAGCAGAGTTCCGGTGTTACCTGATTTAATCGGCGATCGCTTCTTAGTTCCAGGTTAAGCTCCTCGTTTAGGAAATATTAATTAATTTTAATTTGTTGAATTTTAGTGTCCAAGTATCACAATAAAAATGCAATAAAAATTAAATTAAATGCAAAAAGCGGTAAAGAAATCGCAAGGAGCGTGGGAGGGAGGAAGATCGTCCGTCAACACAGACAGAGGTGTCAAAATTGAAGAGGTAAGTGGCCTTTTATAGGCAAAAATGGGTCGTGCCGCCGGCGGTCCGGCGGCAGGTGCTACGGTGCCGGCGGCAGGTGCCGCCTGCGGTCCAGCGGCAGGTGCCACCGTGGCCGGCGGCGGTCCGGCGGCATGTGCCGCCTTGGCCTGCGGAAGGTGCCGCTGGTGCCGGTGGCGGGTGCCACGGTGGCCGGAGCCACCGTGCTCGGCCGCGGTTACTTGGGCTTTTTCACTCCAGAGGAGTTTTCGGGTGTTCCGGGTCTCCGAAAAATATTCCGGGACCTATTCCGTGATCGTTGCGACATTCCGGACGTTTTAAGTACCATATTGGCATACTTTCGGTGAGTTTCCAAAATGGCCTCCGATCCGGCCGGACTGTTTACAGTCCGGCAAAATTGGCTCTTTGAGCCATGTAAGTCAAATTTACTGTAGCAAAGTCAAACTAATTGGCATGGCACTGTTGCAGGCCGGACTGTTTGCAGTCTAGGAAAACTGGCTTTTTTGAGCCTCAAAATTTGAGTATTCACAGTTGCCCCCCACCGGCGACCATAAAAATGATTTATGGGAGTCGGTGGTTAGCTGAAACACAAATTTTGAAGGCGAAAATCGGACGCGTCTAGAAGACCCGCGCTTTAGCCATTTGCTTATAAATAGCTTGAATTTTTCATTTTCATTCATTCTAAGCTTCTCAAGTTACAAAGCTTTCTTCAAGTTCTCTCAACCTTCAAGGCTTGAAGCTTCTTCTCTCCATGGCTTCTTCGGATCTCAGCGGTGAGGATTTTCTGGGTTCTCTAGGCATTTCTCTTGAAGAAGTCAATCTCACGGTGGATTCTGATACTCATGCCTCCGTAACTGGCATCTTCGCCCAGGTAAGCCCCTTTTTGCTCCCCTTTGTTTGCAATTTTTTTTTTTTTTGAGCCTTGGATTGCACTAGGGATATTCGGGCCTTCGTGGCCGGGTTATCAATTTGCGGACCTCCTTAGCCTGATTGTGAATTTTTGGGCCTCCGTGGCCGGATTGTGAATTGTTGGGCCTCGGTGGCCGAATTGTGAATTGTGGGCCTCTGTGGCCGAATTGTGATTTTTGTGGGCGTCCGTGGCCGGACTGTGATAATTTTTTGGCATACTGCTTTTATTAGTATGCATGCTAGGGTGAAACTAAGATATTATCCTTAGTAAGGAACCGAGGAATAACTCTTAGATTGCTTTACCATTTCAGGACCCTTATATCAAAGTGGATGTGGGTGAGACCTCCATGTCTGAAATCCCGCTCGAGATATTTGATCCTGAACATCCGATTGGGGCGATTATCAGTCCGTCCCATTTAGGTTACCTGAGGCACCAGGACATGGGCCGGATCAGTCACAAGGAGTTACTGTGTGCTTTGGCCGAGAGATGGTGGGACACCACCAATACTTTCCATTTTTCTTGGAGCGAGTTGACAATGACCCCTGTAGATTTTTCAGTGATTTCCGGAATCCCGTTTGGCACTCGACCGATCGAATTATATGACGACTGGAGGACAGAGATTTCCTCTGACCAGATGGTGGAGCTGATCGGGATAGACTTGCCTCGGATCGTCGGGCCAAACTCCGCTACTCCGCCTTTGAGCGTCTCTAGACGCTGGCTATACCTTCAGGCCCCCAACACTTATGCTAAATACAGGCGGGGAGAGCTGACGGCTACTCAGGCAGCTAGGTTCACCTTGTTGCTGTTGTTTGCTTCGACTTTCTGGTCCAATAGGAAGGAGAGTTTTAACCCTTCTATCTTGAAGAGTTTAGAAAATCTCGCTCATCTCAAGGAGTACGACTGGGCCGGTGCTATTCTAAGCCGCATGTATGATGACATGTGTGATCTGAGTCGGGGCCATTGTAAACTCAGTGGGACTTACTACTTCTGGGAGGTAATGTAAAGGCTGTTCTCCCTTCTCTTTTTTTTTTTTTTTTGTGTGTTTTTTTTTATTAACTTTTTTTTTTTTTTTTTTTTTTTTTTTTTTTTGCAGTCTTGGAAATATGAGTATTTTCCTTTCACTCGCCCAGAGCAGGTTCATGCTGATCTCGGATTGGGGCTGGTACCTTTGGCTTGGAGATGGTACCGATCAAATCTTCATACTGTTCAACACAAGAAATCGCTAAAGGATTTGAGAGCCTTTTTTTATACTTGTAAATTGGAGCAGGTATGTGCTTAGTGATTCTCAAATATGTTGGATAAAAAGGATTTATTAACATAATTGCATTTTTCATAGGTGGAGATAGGGGCAATGATTTCCCGCCTGCAGAGCTGGATTCAAGCTAATCCCCAATTCCAGCGGTCGGATGCCTTGTCTCGGCGGAGGGTGGTCCTGTCGCACCCCGTCCTGAGGCGATATTACTTAGGTGAGAGAGTAAACATTCAAATAAGAGGCTGCCGCTCTATTCCTTATTCCCCTCCTGAAGACATGCGAGCGGGCAAACATATGATGTTGACCGACGCTCATACTGAGGGTATTCCGCATGTGGAGTTCATCCTGGAGGGAGATTATGATGAGTTCTGTAGAATTTTCCTGATGCAACCCATCGGATCCCGGCTTGATAGTTTCCAGAGATTGGCGCCTTCTCAGCCACTTGGCACTCGTTCTTCTCGGGCTTCGGGCCCCTCGACTAGGACTCCAAGGAGGAGGCCCACGATTGATCCCACTTTTTCCACCCCGGTTGAGGGTCCATCGCAGGCCGGGCCTAGCCGATCGGCCGGTCCTAGCCGATCGACTGGTCCTTCTAGGGCTCCCCGGGCTATTTTGGAGGCTACCGGGCCACTTCATTCAGACCTGGTCAACCTACGTCTACCATACAGTATTCCTTACTATGTTCCTGACAGCCCTCCGTCTTTTCGAAAGGTTGGCCTGGAGATTGTGGATCATTCGACTCTTCCTTCCGAGGACATCACCGAGGTAAAACCTGATATATCTCTCACAAAAATGATTTATAAGAGATTTGATATTAACTCGTATCTTCCTTTGTATGATTTTCAGGTTCCTGTCGGGCTGGTCAATCAGATGATGGAGCTGATTCTTGGGATGCAGCAGGAACTAACTACGGCCTGGACTCAGATGGCCTTTGATGATCGAAGGGGGAGGAGGCCCCGTCGCTGAAGCCATGGTTGCTGGATTTTTATTTTCCTTTGTACTGAACTTTTACTGTACTTCTGTGCCGAATTCTAACTGTATTTCTATACTGAATGTCATTCGTACCTGTAATCAGTTAGTACTGAAAATATGTATGCATGCTTAAAATGAAAATGGGGTTTCACCGTACTTTATTTTTTGTTTATTTATTTATTTACCTTCTCTTTCTCTTTTTTTTTTTTTTTGTGTGGCCCCCACTGTAGGCGGTCGCTGCCGCTATTGTTTGGCGGTTGCTGCCGCCATCATTTAGCGGCACTTCGGCGGCTGCTGCCGCCATCGTTCGGCGCGTTTTTCTATAAAAACTAGTTTTTTGTTTGGTTCTTCACTCATCCTTTCTTTTCTCTCTTCTTCTTAATTTCAAAGAATGAATCCCTTTTTTACTCACAGCATGCACAGCTGGATTAGGAGTCTCTCCAAAGTCGAAAAGATCAACTTGGGGAGGTATGGTCTCTCTCCTATCGTTACCCTTAGGGGGGTAGTAATCGATTGGAACTTTTTATGGGCCTGCATCAGACTTTGGGACCCTGAGGCCCATGTGTTCCGGTTTGGAGCCCTGAGGCCCATGTGTTCCGGTTTGGAGCCATGATGGAGGAGATGTGTCCTCTTTTTGAGGAATTCTATGCTATCATAGGGTGTGACCCCAATGCCCCTTTGGTCAGGCACGAGGTCAAGATTGGGTATGTTCGGTCATTTGAAAGTCTATTTCAGTTCGGTCGACCACAAGCTAGGGCCATGATTGTTGGTGATCAGAAAGCAATTCTGCTGCCCCTGATTGATGAGTTTTCAGAGGTCCGTTCAGACGACTCGGACCGGATGAGGCTGAGAATGCGGGCCTTGGTTTTTTGCTTATTGGCTGGTTTCTTGTTCAACAAGGATCCAGGTTTCGGGGATTTGCGACTTTGTCCCATGGTTCGGCAGATGGAGGATATGGGTTGCATAGGTGGTATTGTGCTGGCAGAAACTATTAGGAGCCTTGACAGAGCTGCTTTAGGCTTCGAGGATTGGACGGTTTCTCCTATTATTCTCCAGGTACTTCTCTTATTATCATTTTTTTTTTTGGCCTGTTCCTTTGTAACAGAAAGGATCCATTACTCAGGTTTGGTTAAAGGACCACCTCCAAGTGGTTGCTGCTCCTACTTCGTTGCCTTATAACCCTATCCAGTATCGTATGCGGAGGATCTTGATCACCTACCCATCTGCCGATGCATGGACCTCATGGCTAATTGAATTGGGTCCAAATGAGGTGCTGTGGTTCGTATCCTGGTATGACATCACCCGCTTTATCCAGGTTAGCTTTCGCCATACCCATGTTTACCTTTTAGGCCTTACACATTGTACCTGGTACTGCGCTTCGCACATTTTGAGGCAGATGGGGATAGATCAGACTGTTCCGATTATGGATGATCCTTTAGCTGATTCAGCCATCACTGCGGGAGTTACCCGAGCTGTCCTTAGGGCTTGGGTTAGGGACCATCATATGGTTAGGCCTTTACCTAATCCTGTTGGTATTCAGACTTCTCCTGAGTATCGAACCTGGTTCATGGCCGCTGTCTGGCCGATTGAAAGGCCAAGGAGGAAAGCACTGCTGAGCACACTTGAAGGTTGGACTCAGGCTGACGCTGGTGAGGAGATTGTGTTGGCTTCTCGGACAGGCGAGATTGGAGAGAGTTCAATAGTTAGGGATGACTCGGAAGACATTGCCCCACGGAGGCGACGGGCCACCTAGACTTCTTATAGGCTTTTGGACTTTTGGTGTTTTGGCTTTGTTTTGACTCTTTGTTTGGGACTTTGGCTTTCTGCTTAACTTTAAATTGTTTGACTTTATTGCTTTTAATTGGGCACGTCATTCGTCTTTTAAGCTTTCCAAGCATTTTCCAACTTTATTTATTCAAGCTCTGATTTTTGCCTAAGCCGCCCTCTCGGGTTTTCAACTTAGCGAGCTACCCATTTTTGCCTAAGCCGCCCTTTTCGGGTTTTCAACTTAGCGGGCCCCGACTTTTGCCTAAGCCGCCCTTCCGGGTTTTCGACTTAGCGGGGTTTTTTTTTTATTATTATTTATTATTTTTTGTTTTTTTTTTTTTTGAATTAATTTTTTTTTTTATTGTTGGCAAAGAAGAAAGGATTAGGGAATGATTTTCATTAATGTTTAGACCGTACCCAATGAGGGTTGCCTACATATCTCCGATACATAATTTCTTTTTTCCAAAGAGAATCAGGTCTAATGTAGTTCATTTTACATTATGCAATGCTTGTCACATAAAATATCTTTTTAACTGATCTAAATTACACGGATTTGTGAATTCCAAACCATCTAAATCAGTCAAGATGACGGCTCCGCCGGACAATATTTTCTTCAACACATAGGGTCCAGCCCAATGAGGACGAAACTTCCCACGTAGGTCTACGATTGGCTGTCTAATCTCTTTCAGGACCAAACAACCTTCTTCCAGTTTCCGGTCTTTGACCTTCTTATTAAAATGCCGTGCCATTCTTCTCTGGTAGACTTGAGTTTGGTGGATTGCTTGCAGTCGCTTTTCGTCCATACTCAAGAGTTGCAGGTGATAATTCTTAGCCCAGTTTGCTTCGCTAATCTGGCTTTCCTGAATAATCCTTGCCGACTGAACTTCCAGCTCAATAGGCAACACTGCTTCCATGCCATATATCAAAGAATACGGAGTTGCTCCGGTGGGTGTTCTAATTGAAGTCCTATATCCCCATAGGGCATTCGGTAACTGTTCGTGCCAAGCTTTGTGCTTTTTAACCGTCTTCTGCAAAATGACTTTTATAGCCTTATTTGCAGCTTCTACAGCCCCGTTTGTTTGTGGACGATAGGGTGAGGACTTATGATTTTGGATTCTTGTTTCTTTCAACAAATTAGAAAATTCACTCTGAAAGTGAGACCCATTATCTGTGATGATCTCGAATGGTGTTCCGTACCGACAAAGGATGTTTGTACGGACAAACTGTGCTGCCTTCTTGGCATTTAGAACTGAATAAGAGGCTGCCTCGATCCACTTAGTGAAATAATCTACGGCAACCAGGATGAATTGATGGCCGTTAGAGGCCTTCGGGTGGATTTTTCCAATCACGTCTATGCCCCAAGTCGCGAAAGGCCATGGTGAAGCAATAGGATTCAAATTGACCGGAGGCTGTCTTTGCAGCTTAGCAAAAATTTGACATTCGTGACACTTCTGCGCGTGCCTCACGCAATCTGCATTCATGGTTGACCAGTAATAACCCAGGTTCATGATTTTCCGAGCCAAAGCTATCCCGTGCATGTGTGGACTAGACTCCCCATTATGTAGGGAATCCATGATGGTTTGAGCTTCTCCCTCATCAATGCATCTTAGGTGCAGGCCGCTCCAACTTCTCTTGTACAGAATTCCTCCGGTAAGGAAGTATCCGGATGCTAACTGTCTCAATGTCCGTTGATCAGTCTTGGTGGATCCCTCCGGGTAGGTTTCATTTTGGAGATAATTCTGTATATCCCAATACCAAGGTTTGTCATCGACCAAATTCATGATATGTGCTGGCTGTTTCTGTAGCCGCACTGTCAGAGGTCGGATGACTCGGTCTCCTTCTACATTGACCATGGAGGCTAAAGTAGCTAGAGCATCTGCGAACTGATTTTTGGCTCGCGGCAAGTAGTGGAAGGATAAATCATCAAATTGCTGAGCCAACTCGTCCAAGCGTTGTAGGTAGGGAACCAAACGCTCTTCTTTAATTTTCCATTTCCTTAAAGCTTGGGAGACTATTAAATTAGAATCTCCGAAAACCTTGAGGACCTTTATCTCTTTTTTCAGGGCTGCTTCTAACCCCTTTATGCAGGCTTCGTATTCGGCTTCATTGTTAGTGCAGTCGAAATCTAACTTGACTGCGATTGGGACGTATTCTCCACAGGGGGTTTTGAATACGACTCCATCCCCATTTCCATGGTAGTTTGAAGCTCCATCGAAGTACATTTCCCAGACTTCACTTTCCAGGTTCACCACATCTTCATCGGGAAATTCTACCTCCGGCATTTGATCTTCGACTGGTAATTTTGCTAATTGGTCAGCCAAGGCTCCACCTTTCACTGCCTTCCGTTGTACAAATTTTAAATCATAGGCTGCGAGCACTGACACCCACTTAGCCATTTTGCTATCGAGAACCGGCCTCTCCATAAGGAATTTCAAGGGGTTCGATTCAGAAATAACATAGGTGGTGTAGGACGAGAGATAGTGCTGCAGCTTTGTACACGCCCATACTAGAGCCAAACACAACTTCTCTATCTTGTTGTATTTTAGCTCGTAGTCTAGCATCCTTTTGCTGAGGTAATACACGACATTTTCTACCCTTGTATCTTCTGCTTGTTGGGCTAGCATCGCACCCATCGCTTCTTCTGTCACTGATAGGTACAGTAGCAAAGGCTTTCCTAGCCTTGGTGGCTGTAACACTGGCGGGGATAACAGATATTGCTTGACTTGGTCAAAAGCTTTCTGACAATCCTCATTCCATTTGATGGCTACTCCTTTCCTGAGCAATTTGAAAATCGGACCACAAGTATCGGCCAATTGATTGATGAACCGGCTGATGTACTGTAGCCTTCCCAGGAAACCTCGAACTTCCTTTTCCGTTCTCGGTGCTGGCATTTCCAGAATGGCTTTGGCTTTTGAAGGGTCAATTTCTATGCCCTTTCGGCTGACCATATGCCCCAGAAACACTCCGGATGTAGCTCCAAACAGACACTTTGCCGGGTTGAGCTTTAAATTATACTTTCGAAGTCTAAGGAAGAACTTCTCAAGTGCTATTGTATGCTCTTTAGCTGTTTTTGATTTAACAACCATATCGTCCACGTACACTTCTACTTCTTCATGAATCATGTCATGGAAGATGGCTGTCGCCATTCTTTGATAGGTTGCCCCGGCATTTTTGAGCCCAAAAGGCATAACTCTGTAACAGTAGGTTCCCCATTCCATGATGAATGCCGTTTTCTCTTTGTCTGGCACATGCATCATTATTTGATTATATCCGACAGCAAGATCGGTCAAGGAGACCATCTCGTGTCCCGCCATTCGGTCCACTAACAAGTCAATATGCGGCAGGGGGAAGTCATCCTTCGGACATGCCTTATTCAAATCCCGATAGTCCACACACATTCTGACTTTGCCATCTTTCTTCGGTACCGGCACAATATTTGCTAACCATGTTGGGTAAGCAATGGGTTCTATGAACTTATTCTCCAGTTGCTTGGCTACCTCCTCCTTGATTTTCAAGGACCATTCTGTTTTTAGCCTTCTTAGCTTCTGTTTCACTGGCTTAGCCTCAGGGTATACTGGAATCTTATGCACCACTATTGCTGGGTCAATTCCCGTGATGTCACTTGCCTTCCACATGAAGCAATCGGCAAACTTCTTTAAGCATTCACTGACTTGTTCCCTGTTCACACAGTCAGATGCAATGTATGTATGTTCATTTTCTTCTTTGCCAATTATTATTTTTTCTTTATCATTTTTCATTTCATTTATTTCTTTTTCATTATTTTTGCTTGGAAATGCTTGGAAAGATAGACATGCGGGGTAGTCAATAATTTGCAAGCCTTTATTGATAATGACGGAATCGTCTTCAAAAATTACATCAAATTTGAAATCTGGATTTTCAAAATCCGACACAGACGACTCAAGACTAGAACTAGACTCTGACTCGGTTTCATACTCGGGGTCAGACTCGGACTCAATACAGGACTTGATCACATATTTTGATTCTAGGTTGGTCTCGGGAGGGGGTGTATCAACAGTGCGCTCCTCCTCGGCGTACCAATTGGTGAGAGGTCCTTCATTTGGCTTGATTAGGCTCAGTAAATCTTGGTCCCCATCATTTCCTGTAATGACTGCAACCTCATCAAAGAGACTAGGCTGCATGAAGTCTTCCACTTCCATTTCAGTCACTATTTCGGGCTCGTTACCCCAGACATCAGAGAATATTTCTAACCCAGGTAGCATCTTCTTAGCAGCCGGGCAGTAAAACGGTTCTTGGAAGCTACGATAAGGAATCGTCTCTCCCGATTTGCAGAAGTAACTGTTTAAAGTCAAAAAGTGTGATGGCATCTGGATGTTTTTCTTCTTTCCTCTTCTGGTCTTCTCAGCACGGTCTTCGTCAGTAGGCTGATAACCCAGCCCAAAAGTCCCTTCATTCACCGGACACTCCCATGCTTGTAGCGTGGGGTAGGTCTTCCCGGACCTTGCCATATTCATTCCCGGCAGGTAGGACATCTTTAGCATCAAAGGAACTATGCAGTTTATTTGCACCGTCCCGAAATCAAAGAGAATTCGGGAGTTCGCAGCCTTTCCTTCTATGAACTGCACAGTGTCATATTCAAATCCCGAGAGGGGAAAATTGGCATTTTCGGGGTTGACCTCAAAGAGAGGCTGGCCCTTGGGTTTCTCGAGTTGACTGTAATCATCTCCTTGAACCGTTATAATCTTACCCTCGTAGGGGAATTTGACCTTTTGGTGCAAAGAGGAAGGTACTGCTTTGGTGTGGTGTATCCATGGCCGCCCTAACAGCAGGTTGAAACTGGTGGGCACATCAATGACTTGGAACGGTACCTCCATTATGGCTGGCCCAATCACTAATTTTAGTGTAACAACCCCCAATACTTCTCTCCGGGTGCTGTCATATGCTTTCACTATCTGGTTGGACGGAATGAAATCTGTTTCTTCCAATCCCAGGCAGCTAGCCACCTTTAGTGGGAAAACGTTCAGTGCTGACCCATTATCAATGAGAACCATGGGCACAGTTTTGTCTCTGGTTTGAACAGTGATGTAAAGGGCATCGTTGTGACTGTCTCCCTCCTTGGGTAAGTCATCCTCAGAAAATCCGATGCTTTGCACCTTTGATGATTGGGTGAGGGTGGATACCAACACTTCAGGGCTGACTTCCACCGATGTTTGAAGTTAACTCAAAGCCTTGCAAAGAGCTTGGCGATGAGGAAAGGATGATGCTAGAAGTTCCCAAATCGAAACCCTAGCTTGTGTCTTTTTCAACTGCGAGAGCACTGGGTCTTCCTTTGGTTCATCAGTCCTTTGGTAAGGGTTATGCGAGACTTTGTCCAAGACTAATGGTTCATATTGTCTCCCGCTCCTGGTTATAGCGTCGAGTTCCTCAGTTAGGTCATTCAGGTCTAGGACACAGATTTCATTCATTCCTAGGAATAGGTCGAAAGGATCGATCAATTCCTGGTCAGAACTAATAGCATTTACCCCATGATTTGGTAAGGGATTAGTGCTAATGTTTGGTTTACTTCTCGGAATGATCGAACCACTATCTACCAAGTCCTGGATGCGGTTCTTAAGCGTCCAGCACGCTTCAGTTTTATGCCCATGTGCTTGGTGGTACTCACAGTATTCATTGGCTTTGAAATTCCTTAGTAAGGGGTTGGGTGGTGGTCTTGCCTCCAAAGGTTTGATGTAGTTTGCTTTGATAGCTTCTCGGAACACCAAAAGGATTGGCATCCCGAGATCAGTGTATGTTCTTCTTGACTGACTGCCATTTCGCATGTTTCCCATGTTTCCCACACGTAAAGGATTCGTGGGGGTGATGCTTGCCACTTCGTGGACTTTGCCAATTTGGCTAGGTTTCTTGTACTTCGAGGTTCCCGTGTCTTCTTTCAATTGTCCCATTTGAAGTAAATCTTCTACCTTCGTAGCAGTGGCAATGAGCGACTGGAACGATGGTAGGTATTGAGTTTGTAGTTGGTGTTGGTAGACAGGCTGTAGGTTCTTTATTATTATGTCCACCTGTTCTTGCTCAGAAGGTCGGTTAATCATTTGGGCGGCCTTGGCTCTCCACCTCGTAAGGAATGAGGAGAAAGGTTCATTGTTCCTTTGTTTAGTGGTTTCTAGCTCCCTTCGGGTTACATCCACTTCCATATTGTAGTGATACTGTGAGTTGAATGCATTACAGATGTCCTCCCAAGTCTTCATCTTAGACCGGTCTAGACTGACAAACCATCTTAATGCAGCACCGGTGAGAGATTGTTGGAACAACTGAGCAAGGAGCTCGCTGCTCAATCCAAATGGGTTAAGGGCACCCACATACATTTTCAAGTGAGTTTTAGGACAAGTAGTTCCATCAAATTTGTCCATGTTTGGCATTTTGAACTTGGTTGGTAGTCTTGCTTCGGGGAACAGAGACAAGGAGTCCATGTCCACCACTTCTTTGTGTGTTTTAAGGGCAGTAACAGATCTTTCTAACAATTCTAGTTTTTCTCTCATTTTCTGAGCTTCCAACTCAAAAGCAGTTTTGGAGGGCATGTCTTCCAAGTTAGGGATAGGGTTTGAGGATGCAGATGTAGCACCAGGTCCTTGATTGGAGGCAGCATTACCATTTCCCCCAACTGGAGCCCCATTTCCATTACTACCGCCTAGTTCAGCTAATAGGGCAATTCTTTGGGCAGCCAATGCCTCATTCATTTTAGCTTCCATTCTGGCTTCCATTTGTTCTATGAGGTTTTGGATGTCAGACAATGATGCCATTGGTGTAGTTGAAGTTGATGAGGTCGGTGATAGCACAGTAGGTGTAGTTGACACTTGAACAGGGGGTACCTGTAAGTATGAGGGTAACTGGATTAAGGGTATAGTAGTATCAGGGTAGCTGATATGAGAGAGAATGACTCTTTGTCCAACTGTGCATGATCAAAGAAAATATTTTTTTGTGTTCTCCATGTGTTTACCCAATGTTTATGATATGTCGTGAATGCATAACAACACATCATAATCTGTTTTAATGAGATGCTTCATATCATGGGGTGCATACAGCCCTAAAGGATAGGTTCTATAGGCTATGACACAAATAGAGAATCGGCTTATTAAGGGACCCTTGAACCTTGAGTATGGATATACCTAACCACATGTGAAACAAGGAGTTTCGCGTGGGTCCAACGGTACGCATACCCATGTGCCACCCCCAAAAGGATTAGGGATGGTTTGCGGTAACAGGGAGGACGCTTTGGCTGTCCGTCGACATAATTAAAGAGACCTACCGATCAGCGCTACTTGCTATCCGGACTCAGAAGTTTGAACAGAGAGAGAAGAAATTCATTTGAAATTCATTTTTTATGCAATGGAGAAAAAGATTCTCAATCGTGCAAATAAATCAACAAGTTTTAATGTTTTAATCACACTTTATGATTAAGTCCAAATTTCCTGATCAAGTATTCTTAAAGAAAGAACACTCGATTCGTGCTATGATATCCTACAAAACAAGGCACAACAAAATAATACCCTAAAGAAGGGCAGGTTAGTTTACACAGTAATTGTAGTCCACTTTTATGCAAAAAGATTACATAATTAAATCTCCCCAGTGAAGTCGCCAAACTGTGGACGCCTCCCCCAAATGTCATATGCATATGAATGCATATGATTAAGGACAGAAATGCACGTGAGTGTGTGAGTCGCCACCTTGTTTAATTATTTTAGGGTAAACTAGGAAAAAAACCCTATGTGACTCCAATTTTAATTAACCTAGTTGCTAGATTAATTATCCCAATGTTTAAGGCACAGTCTACGAACCCAAGGTGGATCCCGAGACTATGTCATGCTGATAAACTAACCGATGAATGAATGCTTTGCAAGGTGAATGATGGATTAATGAAATGTTTGAGTGATTTTGACTTGTCGCTCGGGGTTAAATCCCTAACGTGCCTACGTACTTCCGTTTGAATGGAAGATCAAAGTCAACGTAGTTCGATATGCCTTCTTTGAAGGGCTTTGAAGATGTATGCTTAATGCATGAGTGTGTGTATGCTTCATGCATGTTTGTTTAGGCATTTTGCCAAAGGATCGATTGATTCGATTAGGCGTTCGTTGCCAAAAATGTTGGTTTTAAGGCATTTGTGCCAAAAACTGTTGTCGGGCGATTTGTCGCCAAAATTGATATTTGGGCATATTATTGCCAAAATTGATGTTCGGGCTTATTATTGCCGAAATGATTGATTTTAAGGCTTTTAGCCAAAATGTGTTGATTTAGGCAATCTGTTTGCCAAAATGATGTGATTGGGCGATTGTCGCCAAAATGATTGATTTTACGGCTTTTAGCCAAAATGAGTTGATTTAGGCAATTTGTTTGCCAAAATGATGTGATTGGGCGATTGTCGCCAAAATGATTGATTTTAAGGCCTTTGGCCAAAAGATTGATTAATTTAAGGCATTTTGCCAAAAGGTTCGATTTAAGCGATTTGTCGCTAGACAGTGGTTAATCTAATTTATAGGCAATTTGTTTACGAAAATTGATTAAACCGTAGGCAATTTGTTGCCAAAATGTGATTGATTAAACTGTAGGCAATTTGTTGCCAAAACGCGATTGATCAAGGCTTTTAGCCACAATTATTGATTAATTGGACTTTTAGCCAGATTTGTTCGAAATAAGGCGATTTAACCATAGTTATTAATTAACTAGATTCTTTTAGCCAATATTGTCGGATTTAAGTTTTAACACCACGATTATTAATTAACCGGGCATTTAAACTTAATCGTGTTTAATTGAGACAGTTTATTTGTCTAAATGATGACGTGAATGCATTTATGCAGTCGTAGAATTATTAAGAGTAGAAGAGAAATATGCATGAAGTGCTAAAATTAAATGAGCAGAGTTCCGGTGTTACCTGATTTAATCGGCGACCGCTTCTTAGTTCCAGGTTAAGCTCCTCGTTTAGGAAATATTAATTAATTTTAATTTGTTGAATTTTAGTGTCCAAGTATCACAATAAAAATGCAATAAAAATTAAATTAAATGCAAAAAGCGGTAAAGAAATCGCAAGGAGCGTGGGAGGGAGGAAGATCGTCCGTCAACACAGACAGAGGTGTCAAAATTGAAGAGGTAAGTGGCCTTTTATAGGCAAAAATGGGTCGCCGGCGGCAGGTGCCGCCGGATGTCCGGCAGCAGGTGCCGCCGTGACCGGCGGCAGGGGCCGCCGGCGGTCCGGCGGCAGGTGCCGCCGGCGGTCCGGCGGTAGGGGCCGCCGGCGGTCCGGCGGCATGTGCCGCCGTGGCCGGCAGAAGGTGCCGCCGGTGCCGGTGGCGGGTGCCATGGTGGCCGGAGCCACCGTGCTCGGCCGCGGTTACTTGGGCTTTTTCACTCCAGAGGAGTTTTTGGGAGTTCCGGGTCTCCGAAAAATATTCCGGGACCTGTTCCGTGATCGTTGCGACATTCCGGACGTTTTAAGTACCATATTGGCATACTTTCGGTGAGTTTTCAAAATGGCCTCCGGTCCGGCCGGACTGTTTACAGTCCGGCAAAACTGGCTCTTTGAGCCATGTAAGTCAAATTTACTGTAGCAAAGTCAAACTAATTGGCATGGCACTATTGCAGCCGGACTATTTGCAGTCTGGGAAAACTGGCTTTTTTGAGCCTCAAAATTTGAGTATTCACACCTACAGGGCCTTAGGAGGTTGCAACCTTAAGCAGAGCCAAAATGAGATAAAAAACCTAAGCTGGGCAGGCTTTAGGACCAAAATGTAATTTGCCCAAAGTTCAAGAACCATGTTGCAAAATTCTTACCTAGTCGTCTTAGGCCCCTAACATTGAGTACTTATTCTCCTATAGGTTATGCATATCAGTTGATGCTCAAAGTAGATTTAAATTTGAATGAGTGCACAATTGGGGACTAAATTGCAAAAATTTAGAAGTTCAGGGACTAATAAGAAAATACTGTGCTCTGGCCGAGAACCAAGCTATGGGTGCTTCGATCCCTCAGTATGAACTCTGTGTCACACAAAGTTGAGATATGCGCGCGTCGTGGTTGTTGAGCCATTTCCACAAGAGTAGCAAAGTCAGAATTTTAGAGAGGAAGCAAGGGAGAGGTGATAAATGTGGGATCCAAAAGCTCACCCTCCTCCCCCTATTTATAGGAAAAGGGGAGGATGGACCTTTCCCTTATCCAAAAAATAAGACTTCTCAAGACTCATCTAGATTCAGAATGACACAGGGTTATAGTCAAAATGTCCATGACAAATTCCCAAATGCAACCGTACCTTGTGATCTGACAGACGATTGCAGCAAGGGCTCAGAAAATCAAATGCACTGAACCAGCCCCGAAAAAATATTCTCGAAATCAGATGAGATTCATACAGGATGTTCCAGACATCACAAAACTTGTCAGGTATGGTTCTCAAACCAAAATTCCTTTCTGAAGTGCTGAATTAGAGTCCGAAAGATTGGACATTGATCGACTCCGATCTCTCAAAGGGGGCAAGCTATTGATCATGATTTCAGCATCGAGCTGTAAACATTTTGCTACAGTTCCAACATCATGAGAATTAGCTTGATCGGACGTCGTTTGTGCCCCAAACGGACCTCTAGAAGCTCGAAATCCCTAAAATTAAAGAGTAAGGGCAGGGCAGTAATTTGCCCTGATCAGCATCGACCACCTCCTCGCCAACGCTGATAACCCCAATTTCGATACTGAAATGGTAAGCACTCAAGGCCCTAATCGGTACTAAAAAGGCACACTTCGATACTGAAAAAGGGGACTCCGGTACTGACGTGCCCCTGACTCAAGACCCCTTGGCCTATAAATATGGCATTTCCCCCCTCATTTCAAGCACCACGTGTTGTTTGATTGAGCGTTTCTCAAGTTTCAACGACTCTCATTCTCCCTTAGTTCGACCTTGGTACTCAAAAGTCGATCCTTTTGACTTTCACTCACACTTTAGTCTTCCTTAGACTAAAGCTATTAGTTAATTAATTTATTACTAAGTAATTTAAAAATTAATGAATAATCCGTTAATTAACACTAGTACAATATAAGACTATAATTCAGGTCCTCGTGCAATACCTTAGCTTATTTGGAGAAAGACTCGACCTCTTTGGTCGATTAACACCGTGGAGCTCTGATTCGATCGCATCACAAGCACTAGGGTATAACCACTAAACTGAAACTTTGTCAATTAAGCTCGGTCCGTCCAGCACCTTATAAATTGTCAAAGCCCAATCCTTGCAGCAAGCAATATGGTTTGACGTCCGGTAAAATCATAAAACCAAATTTTAAATAAAAGCCCAGTCTGCCAGGCAAACCAGTTAAGCCCACTCCCCGAGTTGCACCTTCAAAACCCTACCATCCTGATCGATGGTAGAATTTTGTGTGCCTTGATCCTCATACAAACGAGGTACGAAGGCATACCTACGAATTTCGGCCTAGGTAGCAAACCCCCGATCGAATTGACTGATCAGGACTTAGGGAAATGTGTCGCACGACCTAGATTCCTCGATAAACGAGGCTAGAGTAGGTTCCCCTCCAAATTACACACCTTTATTTACTTTTAATGCACTATATTCCTGACATTGCCATGCATTATTAGTATGTTCATGCATTGATAAACTGATATTCGTGAAAAATATTGCTTTTTGATTTCTCAATTATTACCAAACCATTGATTCATCTGAAAGAAGCTGAAAACCTAGTTCTCGAACCCAATGATTCGAGGCTGGTGCATTTTATCTAAAAGGCAAAATTAAAAATGGAGTCCAACACAGGTTTTTTCCTTAATCTTTTCCTCAAAAACAAAAAAAAAAAATTAAGGTGACGACTTTATCACATCACACACTTGTCAAAGCGCTCCAAAGAGCAAACCCGGGACACATAAGTGCTAAACCGAGCCATAATCAATCTAAACAAACAAAAAAGAACCATAAGGAGTTCCTCCCAGTTTTCGTGATAAACCGAACAATCCCTGTCTTGATTGACTCTATCATTCGGATCTTTCCCATAGCGCTCGAAAGGGGCTCATAGTGCTCAACCAATATGTCCTAGGATTTTAGATGAGACTTTCGACCATGAATGGGAGATATATGGGTGGACGTTATGCATTTCCCAACTCTCGTTCCCTTTACTTGTATATATCTATGTTTTTTTGTGTTTTTCCTCATACATCACGCAACTTGTTTTATTTAAGCCATATAGGAATATTCTATCATGTCTCATTCTCATTGTTCGAAGCATCGAAGAGTGAAAGACTTAAGAGAGATGCTTGAAGCAAAGTGGGCCGAGAGAGCTCTTTCGAATGTTGACTATAAGGTCGAAACTCAAGCGCCTAGGAGGGAAGCTCCTTTGATTCCAACACTGATTAATGAAGACCCATTAGAAGAGGCTCATCAATTCTTGCTCAAAATTAAACAAGCACAACTCGGGGCTATGACTCTCTTCCTAAGTATGGAGGCGTGTTTCACGCTCATGCACATTATCGCCAATTACCTTGTGGAAATTGGGCACTTCACTTTAGAGGATGCTAGACCACATCAAACTTCTTACGTTTTAAATTTCAAATATTGTAAATATTTAGCTAGGGCCAAAAGAACTATTATAATAAAAATTCAACTTTTGGAAGCAATGAAAGCTAGTCTATTTTTGAGCCAAATATTTTTAATACCAAAAAAAAAAAAAGAAAAGAAAAAGAGGAAAAATCTCAAATAAAGAAACCTACTAAAGCATCTTCGTTTGTGGCAAAAAGTAAGAGATACAAGAATAAGCAAAAGACATTTCAAATATTTGGCTAGAAAAAGGCACGTTTTGACTCTTTCAGTTCTCAAAAGCCTTTCTCTAGTCTCTATTTTGGATAGTCATGATCGAGCTGTCATAAAATGTAACATTAGTTGCATTTCACGATGTCATATTGTGTGATTACATTTTGTGTGTAATAACCATATTCATGCATTCATGCATACATGCATCATATCTTGTTTTCTAACCCCTTTTATATAGTCAAAATAGCTTTGAGAAGAGAGAAAGCACCGCAAGAAGTGGATTGCTTGAGGACGGATAGCCGATTGGTCAGAGTTTAAGGAACTGTAATCCCTTCTGACCTTTCCGAATCAGTTTCTGTTAGTTCTTTATTCTCCCACTTTGAGATAGAGAATTTCGTAGTTCAAGTTGGTTTTTCATCTCCTACTACTGCCACTGCCTCTGCATCTTCATCCACTGTAAATATGGGTGACGGTAGTATTCCTACTTGAGAAATTGAGAAAATGGTGGAAAGGATAGTCGCCGCTAGTTTGGAAAAGCTGTTACAATCCGACAAATGCAACGACCATATTGTCATAGAGGACAGTGAGAATAAAGGAGAGTCCAAAAAGAAAGAGCAAGCAGATGACACATGGCAAGATGAGGAATTCTTTGCCAAAAAGGTGACTACCAAGAAGACCGAATCCGAGCCTGTCATTTCTGAGAAATTTAAGAAGTTGGATAAGAAGTTGGAAAAGCTCCATGTCTTTATGAAGTTAAAAGGTATGGATTAGTATGTTGATATAGATGATGATGAGGACGAGGAACTCGAATTGAAGAATATTGTTCCCTTAGCCTACAAGATTCCCAAGGTCTCAAAGTACGATGGCACGGGCGATCTGAAACTCCATGTAATGCAATAAAAAGCTGTTATGGAGTTGGCGGGCCTGCCGTCAAAAGAAATCTTAAAGACGTTCCCTATGTCTCTGTCTGGGTTAGCTCAAACTTGGTACTACAATTTAGAAAAGAAATTGAGAAAAGATTGGAATGAGCTCACCACAGTGTTCCTGAAGGAATATACTTACAACCTTCAAATGAGTGTCAACTTGAGGGATTTAGAAGCTACAGTGTAAAAGAGTGATGAATCTTTTATAGATTACATGGCTACATGGAGAGCCAAGGTCACTCAGATGAGAAATCGACCTGACACATCGGAACAAATTAAGATTTTTATCAAGGGCACCCTGCCAACTATTTTCGTCTCGCCCCCGAGCGACCCGAAAAACGTGTCCTTTTTGTTTTTTGATGGAAAATGATCTTATTTTGAACAATGGTGACCAAACATTTTATTGGATACGATACCAATAAATCGATTTTATAAAACATTTTTGAGTCGCCACCCATTTTTTCGGCAATGGGACCATTTCTAATTTTATTTTATAAAAATGACTCCATTTTAATCCCAATTATATTTAAGGCCAAACTATTAAAAAGACTGGTCAGGCGCAATAGTGCGATTCTGGGTAAGGGAATTGGGTACGCCGGCCCGTTGGAAGCCGACGTTCGGAAAATCCGGCCTCTTTTAACCTACGATTTCTAATTTATTTTAGTTAGAAAAGCTAATTTATTTATTTATTTAAACCCAACCCGAATGAATCGAACCGAGTTCTTATATGGAAAATTAATTAATCGTCCCAATCAAATTTAATCATTGCATCCATAATCATCCAAATCATCCATAATCATCCAAACCAAAGCAGTAAAATCGAATAAATAAAAGACCCGCTCTTGCCTTATGGTTAAAAGCGGGCCACAAACCGAACCTAAAAATACATTCTACCCGATTTAAATTCAACCCAAAAACCGAAAACCCAAAATCATGCATAATTACATTTTAATATTCTAAAAGTTAATTAAATTACAATCTGTTCATAATTGGTCATCTTCGGATTTATTGGAAAAATTGAATTTTATTTTGTACAAAAAATTATTATTTTTTCGAAAGAATAAAATTTTTTCTGGGACCCTAGACGCGGCTGTTCTTTGGAAGAACAGTTATGTGACAGACCCGATAGCTGCGTGACGCAGCTATTCTGGGTAAAGAAACGAAATTTTGGACATGAACAGTTCCGTCACGCAACTGCCAGCTCCGTTACGGGTCTACTGGCTGCGTGACGCAACTGCTCTGGTCTGAATTCTGTTTTAAATTATTTGTTTAAAGCGCTTTTTATTTAAATATATTTTAGGACAACCTCGAATGACCAAAAACGAACAGAATACAATTCAATTAAGATTAAACTACTAAAACAATAATAAAATAAATAATCAATGAATAAAAACACAAAAAGTGTAAAGGAATTACCCTAATCCTCAGATTGAAGATTGTATATGGCTTTAATGCGATGGTTAAGGCGCTCCGGAAGCCTTGTCACCAAGGATTTAAATGTTCACTCTTTTCTCTCTTGATTTTCTCTCTCTTTTTTTTTTTTTGGTTTGATTCACCTAGAATTAATATCTAATGGCAATTCTCCTTCAAACGAACTCAAAAGAGCTTCTAGAGGAGAATGTGGCCGCAGGGCGTGTTTTTTAGGGTTTTTAAAACGCTCAAAAAAGTTGTTTCAAACGTGAGAAAAAGATCTATTTATATAAATAGGTCACAGAGCATAGCTGCTTGACGCAGCTGTAGCTGCCTGACGCAGCTTACTTGCTGTATCAGAGCTGCATGTCGTTTAATACAAAAACGTCATGTAGTCTAACATAGCTGTGTGACGCAGCTATGAACCAGTCAGACACTTAACATCAGTTTAATTTAAATCCTTGGATTAAAGACTTCTAGATGACATTAATCCATTCATTCCACATCCTCGTATCATCATTGGACCGGGCGGGGGCAAAAAAACACGTCAACACCAACCTATCGAGACAAGATGTATTACATGCCGCTAACTAAGTTCTCCTAAGTATATGAGGCCAGTACTGCCATTGAAGATAAGCTGCGAGAGGACAAGAAATATGGGCATCATTCTAAGAACTTCAATAAGTCTGGTTTTGAAGGATCCAGCTCTTCTGGAAAGGCTACTAGTTCAAGCAAAATTGCCACAACGGCTGCTTTAGATTGAGGGCTACAAATATGTAGCCTAAGAGGTTTTCTAATTTTGGTGCCCCCTGTCAAAGGTCTATGATAAAGTCAAATCGGCGGGATTATTACAGTCACTAGCACCCAGACCACCTCCTACACCTCTGCCTAAGAACTTCAATTAGAATGCCTACTGTAAATTTCATCAAGGGAATGGCCATACTACTGATCAGTGTTTGTGACTGAGGCATGAAATACAAAATTTAATTGGAGGCAAGGTGACAAATCTTGAGAAATCTAGGCTGAGCACGCGGACTAACTCGTTGTTGAACTTTCGCAATGTGTCACTTCCCAAGAACTTATACACGGTCAAGTCTGGTAATACTCCCGAGGAAGTATTGGCTGAGTTTGAGGATAAGGAAGAAGAGGTAACAAGGGAGCAGTCGTTGGAATAAAGTTTTGTGATGGTTCTGAACGTGTGGGACGATAGTGAAGAGGAATGGGTGAACCACAATGAAGAGTGGGTGGAAAGTGAAGATGACTTGTCGGTAAATTCTATTACACTTGATATTTGGAGTAGTGAGGAGGAGGAAGAAGCTGAGACAGTGAACCATATGACCTATAGTGGTTGAGTTTATCAGCCTGACATGATCAAGGCAAGAGATGAGAATGAGAAAGCAAGCCCGTCGATGAAGGCTAAAAACGATACTGAAGATAATGCACTAATCAAGCAATTAAAGAGAACCTATGCTAATGTAAGTATGTGTGATTTACTTGTCTCGTCCAAGAAGCACTAAGAGGCTCTGCTTAAGGTAATGGTTGAGATTCAAGTTTCATCAACGAATTCTACAATAGATTTTGTAAGGTTGGTCCAATATAACCCCCTGAAAATCACCTTCTCTGATGATCAACTCCCTCCCAAGGGTGGGAATCATACCAAAGCCCTGTTCATTAAGGCTAAAGTAGGAGGGAGGATTACAGGTAACGTTATGATTGACGATGGTTCTGCTTTAAATGTGTGTCCTTTGAAGCTTCGATCCAAGTTCAAGCTGGATTTATCATATTTGGAAGCTTCAGATGTTATCATCCGTGCATATGATGACTATAAGAGACAAGTGGAAGGCATATTCAAGACCATTGTTAAAGTGGGGCCGATTGAGAAGGAGACTGAATTCATAGTAATTAATATCCCCCAACTTTTCCTTACTACTAGGGCGCCCATGGTACCACTCTTTAGGAGGTGTCCCTTCTACACTACACTAGAAGATCAAGTTCCCATTTAATGGCAAAGTGATTACTATCCCGACCGCAAATGAAAAGAGTATAGCCACTCTGAATATTAAAAAATAGGTCATTCTCCCATGGATTGGCTTCCAAATTGTAGTTCTGAGTACTGATATGGGGCCCGTTGTCTCCAACATTATAAAGAAGATAAATTTTGAGGAAGGGAAAGGATTGGGTAAGAATCAGTAAGGCATCACTAAACTGCCAAAGATCCACACTTAGTGACACTGCCTAGGCTTAGGATTAAATATGGGAGCAAGCCGAAGAAAACACTTGGTTAGTTAGACATGGATGGACGTTTCATCCATTCGAGTGAACAATCCTCTCCATGAATACCAATAGAGCCTTTTGAGCACAATAGGAAAACATACCCTAGCCTTAAGATTTCTGTGGATGTAATTGATGTCCTAGCGGTTGAGCCCAAGGGATAAGGGCTAGAGGAAGAGGATGAGAAGAAGGAAGAGAAAGAGGGGATTGAGGGGCCAAAAGTGGCCGAGGATGAATAAGGAGAGGAGTAAGCTGCTCAAGGAGGAGAGGAGGGCAAGAAGGCAAGCGCCATTGAAGAGATTGAAGACCCTACTGATCAAGTGCTCAAAGCGATTAGGGCCTGTATTAAGGAGAGCTTCGAGGAAGCCGAATCCCTTCTGATGTTTTTATTTCTGTTGATGATGAAACTGACTGTAATGAACTGTCTTTAATTTTCAATGAAATGAATTTCAATTTTGCTTACTTGTTTTATGTCTTTCCTAATGTTTCTATTCATCAAGTAGATAAGCTCATGTGTATATTTGACATTAACTCATCGTGCATGCTTGAATTTAATATTGGCATAAAGATAACCTATAGAATTTGTTAATTGGGCCGAACTTAATACCAAAATTAAACATAAAATTTCAAAGTCTACTCATGGATAAGAAAGAAGCATTTGCATGGAGCTACGAAAACATGCTGGGGATTGATAGGTCTATAGCCCAGCACACAATTTCACTGTATCTTGGGGCATTTACAATGTCTGAGCTTAGTGATTATACCCTAGTGGTTATAATTCGGCCGATCGAAGCTCCACGATTGTGATGACAGAGGAGGTCAAGTCTTTCTCCAAGTAAAGCTTAGGTAGGGCACGAGGACCCAATTTATAGTCTTATATCGTAGTAGTGTTAATTAATGGATTATTAATTAATTCTTAAATCAATTAATAATAAATTAATTAACTAATAACTTTGGTCTAAGGAAGACCAAAGTGAAAGTGAAATTCAAAAGGATCAACTTTTGAGTGCTAAGTCGGTCCTTAAACTTAACTAAAGAAGAAGAACAAGGTCGGACTATATTGCCTCAGAATCATAAAAGGAAGAATGAGAGTCGTTGAAGCTTGAGAAGCGCTTAATCAAGCAACAATGGTGCTTGAAATGAGGGGGGAGTGTGCCTTTTATAGGCCAAGGGGATGCTGAGTCAGGGACATGTCGGCACCAAAGTCGTTTCGATATTGAAGTGCTCCTTTTCGGTACCGATTAGGGGCTTCGGCGCGTGCCATCTCGATATCGATTTAGGGTTGATTGGCTTCGGCGAGGAACTATTTGGCACTAATCGAGGCAAATTACCGCCTTGCCCCTGCCCTTTGATTTTAGGGTTTCCAGGCTTCCAAAGGTTCGAGGTCCAAATGATGTTCGATCGAGCTGATTCTGGCATTATTGGAATTGTAGCAAAATTTCCTAGAGCCTAGTGCTAAAATCACAGCTAACAGCTTGCTCCCTTTGAGAGATCGGAGCCAATCAAGGCATAATATTTCAGACTCTAATTTCAGCACTTTTGAATGCAATTTTAGTTCGAGAACCACACCTGGTAGATCTTGGTGATGTCTGGAACATCCTACACAACTCTCGCCTGATTCTAGAAGTTTTTTCCATAGCTGGTCTGGTCTGTCTGATATTCTGGGCCCTTTCTATAATCGTTTATCATATCAGAAGATACCGCTGTGTTTGGGACTTCATCACGGACGTTTTGACTATAACCATGCATTAGTCTGAATCCGAATGAGTCCCAAAGAGCCTGATATTCCGGGTAAGGTCGAGACTCGTCCTCCCCCTTTTCTATAAATAGGGGAGGAGGGGTGAGCCTCAAGATCTCACACTTGCTCATTCCTTCTCCTTGCTTTCTTCTAAGCTTTTGATTTTACTGTTCTCGTCAAGATGGCTCAACAACCAAGACGCGCGCCTATCACGACCTTTGGTGACACAAACTTCATATTGAAGGATCGGAGTACCCACATCTCAGTCATCGGCCAAGGCCCGATATTATTTTTTTATTAGTCCCTAAACTTTTAAATTTTTACAATTTAGTCCCCGATTGTGTGCTTACTAGAATTTGAATCCGCATTGAACATCAATTGGTAAGCATGACTCATAGGAGAATAAATTTTCAATGCTAGGGCCCTAAGTCGATTGGCCAGGAATTTTTGCAACTTGGCCCTTGGACCTTGGGCAAATTATGGTTTGGCCCCAAAATCTACTCAACTTAGATCTTAGGTTTGATTTCGGCCCTGATTGAAGTAATAACCTCCTTAGGCCCTGCATATAGCCCCGGTTAGGGTCTTATGGTAATTTATAGTTTGGTCCTTAGATTTTGGGAAAATTATCACTTTGTCCTTATAGTCTATTTTCTACTCTAATTGGAGCTACAACCTCCCATGACCCTATAGATAGCCCTGGAAGGAGTCTGATGGGTCTGGAAACCTCGATTTAAGCCTAATAACTTCTGTAGTTGGTTTGTAAACCTTGATTTACGTTTGGAAACCTCTGTAGTTTGTCTGAACAACCTGATTTAAGTCTGAAAACTTCTGTAGTTAGTCTAGAAACCATGATTTAAGTCTTAAAACTTCGGTAGTTGGTTTGGAAATCCTGATTTAAGTTTGACAACTTCTGTAGTTTGTCCGAAGACCCTAATTTAAGTTTAAAAACTTCTATAATTGGGATAAAAACCCTATTCTGAGTCTAAAAACTCCTGTCGTTGGTTTTGAAAAATCCCGATTTAAGTTTGAAAACTTTTGTAGTTGATCTAAAAATCCTATTTTGAGTTTGAAAACTTTTATAGTTGGTTTGAAAACCCTATTCTGAGTTTAAGAAGTTCTGTAGTTGGTTTGAAAACCCTATTCTGAGTCTAAGAACTTCTGCAGTTAGTTTGAAAATCCTGCTCTGAGTTTGAGAACTTCTGTATTTGGTCTAAAAACCCTGATATAAATTTAAAAACTTCTGTAATTGGTCTAAAAATTCTGATTTATGCTTGAAAACTTTTGTAATTGGTCGGAAAACCCTGATGGGCTTGTACTAAATTCCGGCTAACCCTGATCAGTCTGAAAACCTAGGTGAGCGGGTCTATCACTAGGTGATGGGCTTGTATCGAATTTCGGTTAACCCTCTAGTGGATATGCTGGATAGCATTAGCATCATGGATCAAGTTGCGGAGGCGAGGGGAGATCCTATCGAGCCCTTTCTCTTCTCTGGGGATACTTATACTGACTGGGTTACCTCTACCTTGGCTACTAGATTGGAGCCTCCTTCGGACAAGTCCACGAGCATTGAGACTAGGACGACCTCTTGGGGAAAAAGTAGTGGGAGCTGGATTTGGTCCTACCAATCACCCCTTAGCTTCGATAGGGACTTTCGCAGCAGTTGGGACTTCATCTTCTAGTCATGCCCCTGATTGGAGGGCCTCTCAATTCAGTCGGCTTCCCTCTCCCTTGCAGCTAGAGTCACAGAGGAGAGTGCCCTACTTCGATTTAGGGAGGAAGACTCATTTTGAGGTGCCGAGGATTTTGCCTGACGATTGGCTGGAGTACCCCTCTTATGAGCCAGTAAGTCTCCTCTCTTTTCCCTTATGATTTCTTATTTTCAGTGTTTGTTGCTGATTCTATTCTATTTTTCTACAGCAGACCTTTGAGTGGGCTCAGAAGATCTCTCTTTCCATAAGGCACCTTTGGACAGCTCTCTCTGATGCCCTTACCAGGGAGAGCATTGCCAATGCTGGCGGAGAGGGAGGGCTGCCGAGGAAACATAGACAGTAGGATCGTCCTTTATATTAGCATACCTTTGTTGGCTGTGATGGCTGTATCAATACATTTTTGGGTCAATGCTAGCCTGGTTCAGGCACCAAACATATTTATTGTAGGATCTGTTATCCTTCCTATGTTTTTGTGATTTTCTATTCACCCTTACATATCCATTCTGCTTATTTTATCTATCTGCCCGTTTTGATTCTGCACCGTGTTGTGTTGGAAATTGCACTGACTACCTATTTTTTTATCTAAAAGTTGCATTGGATGCCCGTTTTGAGTTTTTCTGATTTTGGCGCTGGTCGTGCTGTTTATACTGAATTTGTACTGACTGTCTGTCTTCTTGTGGTTGCACTGAATGCCTATTTCTTTTGTTTTAACTCCACCCTAAAAGTCATGGTTAGTTGAACAGTATACTCCTGCATGATGAATGAATGCCACTTCTAATTGTTTGGCTTAATTTCTGGGTAAGTGTTTTCAGAGAATTTGGGCCTGAATTGATAAACCATTTTGAAAATTACTGTTTTTCGTGAAGCACTTATTAATTTTGCGGTTTGAAAATACTAGTTTCAGAGTAAAAAGATCAATTTTTCTAAAAAGTGTCTTTTGAAAAAAGTATGGGAATAAAAATTTAGAAAAGGGGGAAATCAGTTCTAAGCTGCCTTGTATAGGCACCGAAGTCCTCTAAAACGGTACCGTTTTGGTACCCTTCAAGTTATGAAATCAGTACTGAATAGGGTCTCATCGGTGCCGATCTTGGGCAAATCGGTACCGATGTGTTCCCACAGGTAGGCAGTTGGAGCCTATAAATACCTCATTTATGGCCTCAAAACGATGTCGTTTTAAGCCCCGAAGCCCAATTTTTCTAACTTTTCAAGCACTCTGCCTAAAAATGGCGTCGTTCATTAGTTATGGCATGTAAAGATGGAGCAAGAGGTTGGCAAACGTCGAAAAGATTAATTTGAATCGATACGATATGGCTTCTTTAGTGACTTTGAGAGGCTCACCGGTCGACTAGGATTTCTTAGACCCATGTCTGCACCTATGGGACCCATAGGCTCATGTGTTTCAATTTGGCACACATTACAAGGAGATGTGTCCTACATATGAGAAGTTTGTGGCTTTATTGATCAGTGATTTTGAGAGGGCTCTGGTTGTTGCACCTTACTGGGACTAGGTTTTTCAAAAGTTTCATAAGGATGTTAGGCCTGTCTGTGGCAGAGGCTAGGGAGTTGGTGGTGGACGACCGGATTGATTTGGTTAGGCTAATTGAGCGATATCTGGATCCACTCGATTTTGTGGACTTGGGGCATCAAAGGTTTAGGACCTGAGCTCTGGTCTTTTGCTTAGTGAGCACTTATATACTGACTGGTTCAGTAGGTTGGGGTGACCTGAGAGTGGCTGACCTGGTCCTTCAGATGGGGTGAGGTGCTGTGATAGCTAGCATGGCTTTGCCTAAGATTATCCTGAGCCTTGACTGAGCTTATAGAATGGGATTTTGTCAACTAGCCCAATCGTGCTTAGGTAAGCACTCTCGAATTACCTTGTTTTCATGTTTTAGCTAGGGTGCTTTCTGAAAAAAGGCTCAAGTTCTGAATTGCATATGAATGCCTATCTAGGGTGTGAATAATGGGCGCAAAATCTTACCTTGAATGCTTTTAGGGAAAGGCTTGAGTATTTAGATTAGGATTCAGCTGAATCTGTTTAGGTAAGGGGTTTTGCATTTTATTGCCTATTTAGATTTGGATAGTAGAGGAGGCAAAATAAGATCTTGCATGCTTTTAGGGAAAGACTCGAGCATTTAAGCTGGGGTATGGCTAAATCTGTGGGGCGAGGGAGTGTTTGCATCTAGATGCCTGTTTCATCTTTGTATTATGGTGCCATGTCTGGTTATACAGGTATGGTTGAGGGATCATCTGAGGGTTGTAGAGCCACCACGATGTTGTCCATATGAGCCATCAAAGTACCGATCCAAATGAGTTGTGGTGAGAATCTGGTCAAAGGATGAGTGGCTATAGTGGTTGCTGGTGCTGAGGCCGGATCAGATCTTGTAGAGGTATGACTAGTATGAGATTAGGAGGTTTCTGGTTTGGTCGGCTGGATTCCAAATGGCTTATCTGCTTGGCATGGATAACATCACATTTTATCCTGGTGCATGCCGACCTTATCTTGGTAGGGTAGGATTTTTGTTCTTTTTGACTCAGCTCGTGTTTTATAAGGGCTTTGAGATACGATGCTGATCCATGATTGATGAGGCTATCAAACAAAGTAAGGCGGTGATTGCCCACAATCAGTCCCTCATTGACTCTTTGGAAAGGATGAAGAATGTCAATGAGAGAAGGCTAGCTACTTTAAAGGTAAAGCGCACACCCTACACTCCTACCTCAGAAAAGCCTAAAAGAGTGAAGCATACTGCTGGAAAGCATAGGGTTCATGGAAGGAAGCCTCCTCTACATACCTCTTCTAAACGTCCTGAGAATCCTGCTGAAACTTCTCCTGCATAGAACCTCAGAAGTTCTAAGAGACTTAATTCTGATTCCAAACCCCTCTGACTCCCTTCTAATCTGCTCTAACTATGTTTTATGAACTATTTCTATTATTTGTTTTAGTTCTTTATTTGTCTTTGTAGTTTGTATTGTTTTGGATTCTATTTAATTTTTTTTTTTACTTTATTTGCTCTGTTTTTATTAACCCTCTTTTATGATGACAAAAAGGGGGAGCACACAGGATGCTTTGATAATTAGGTACCTAAAGTAGTATGTTTTTTATTTGGTACTAAACTCTGTATGCTTATCATCTTCTAATCTGTGTTATTTTGTTTCCACATAAACAGAAAACAATATAAACAATATACTGACTCAAAGAATTTTTGATAACAAAAATCTCTGTATCTTCTAAATTTGAAAAGTCAATATTCTGATTTGAAAAGAAGAGATCTTACTTTCTAAAACGGGATTCTCATCCCTCTCTATAAAAGGCGTCTTTCTCTTTTAATGACACAAGGATTTTTGTTTTAAGAGTTTACGTCCATTGATCAAGTCTTTTATCTCTCAAAACTTACTCTCAACTCCCTTATTTCTTTTCATCTTATTACTTCATGTTTTATCTTTAAAAGAGAAAAGAAATTTTATAACAACTTCTTTTGAAAAACAGTTCTGATCTCTAAAACAATTTTCTAATCATAAATACTGTTTTTTCTGTGCCTATATTTGCGTTTCTGTCTGTCTATATAGATTCTGTAATCTTTTGTAGACAGGTTTTTATTTGAAAATATTTGTGCAATAGCTTAGGTGAAAAGCTATTGTGAAATAGGTTATCAAGCAACCTTCTCCGTGAGAGAGATTCTAATGTCTTGATTTGAGTTTCTGTTCTCTACCAAAAACAGAAAGGGTTGAGGTTAACTAGAACCTTTAGAAAATCTAGTGGGACAAAGGGTAGATCTAGGTGCTGATTTATTGCCTTGTACTATTGGTTTGTCTCTTACCCTTGAAAAGAGATAACATAATTGAGGATCTCAAGATGAGTCTTGGGGAGTGGATGTAGGCGAGTTAGTGCCGAACCACTATAAAATCACTATGTTAATCTTTTTATTTTCTGAAGTTCTGCTTGATACTATTTTACTCACACTTCTGTTTATATTTTAGAAATGATAAAGTTATTAATGGTTTTGATGTTCTAAACTGGAATAAATTTTATCTATTACTGAACATTAGAACTCTGGATTTCTGCATAGTGAATATACCAAGTTTTAAACTGTTCTTCTATTTTCTGTATATCTCACTATTTGGATTTTAATCAGTTTTCTAATCTGGCTTAGAGCTTTATGAAGCACTTCAGAATTCAATAACTGTATCTCACATAGTCTTTAATATATATCTAAACTTTATGAGGAAGTTCTAAAAGTAATAGCTTTCCTTCATAAAGTAGTTTTGAAATTGAATAAGATATTATGAAGCAGTTCTAATCTATAACTATTCTTTACAAAGTCTTTCTATTTTCTGCATAGAGCTTTGTGAGGAAGTTCTAACCTTAATAACTTACTCTCACAAATGCATACTTTTTCCCCTGCAACAGAATTCTGAGTTTGGTTTTAAAAGTTAAATTTTTATTTTTAAAAAATCCAATTCACCCCCCCCTCTTGGGTTGTGCCACACATACAGGACCCACATGATATATCTTATATTATGATGTTATTTAAGTAATAGAAGATTTGGATTGCATGAATTTGTAATGGAAGTGAGTTGGGAATGCTTAGGCAAGCATAGCATTCTTGGACTTGTTACATTTGGGCGGCCTGAAATTCAGCTTATGTAATTGGCCTATTTGACTAGGCAAACGAACTTCAAAATTCATTAAATTTTATATGGAGATAGGCTAAGATGTTGGAAAGGTCCTATTAAAAAGGAAAGTCCATTGGATAAAAGGAAATGGAGTTATGACTAAATCAATGTAGGGTGCTCAGCATGAGAAAAATTGAAATTCTGATTCTATAATTAGACCATTTGACCATGCAAATGAGCTTCAAAATTTATGAAATTTTATAAGGAAGTACCCTAAGATTTCAGAACATGTTATAAAAATTTCAGGCAAAAGAATATGTGGAAGTCAAGATATAGTCAATGAAATGCATGCTACTCAAATGCTGAAATTCTGCATTACATGAACATTTAATGAATTAAGCGTGCCATTGACTTCTATTGTTTTAATTGTTATTTTGATATTTCTAAGATGTGGTTAAGTGTTGGATATTAAGTGTTCCATGCCTAAACTAAGGCATATGACACTTGGACAAGCGTAATGAAAATGAAAGAAAAGCATGAATACTACATTATAATGCTTAATTTGCATTCCTATGGTAGTGTATGTGTATACATTGTGTAGTATGGAGTTAAAGTGAATATTAATTTCATACTATAGCTTCAGAGAGAAAGGGAGTTGAGGAGAGGGTGGTTGCTATAGGAGAAAGGCTAGGGGAGCCTTCTAGCTCAGGTTAGTGTACTATTCCTTTCCTACTTTTATCTAAACAAAATGAGATTGATTTTGCAAAATATTTTCAGTGGATTTGCTTTATGATACATAATTATGAAAAGTATTAATGATTTTATAATTTTTTAAAGAAGAAAGCTTATTTTGAAATCATACGACCTAATTACATATGCAAATAAATTTTATAATTCTTATACCTTGAAAGAGGAGGATGTTGGCCAATTGATACCTGTAGTATGAGGGGTGGCCTTGATTGAATGTTTAGCAGTGTTTGTGAAATGAAATGTTGCCCACTGTGATTTTAATATTATTACATGAATGGAATGGTTTAGAAGTCTTACAGCTGAATATAGACATGGTTATTACCCCGGATATCACTTCATTTGTTGAAGTTGATATTATGATCGATTAAATATGAATATCATCACTGCATGATATATGATTAATATGAAATTCTTCCTCCATGTTGAGATTGTAGATTGCTCCCTCTTCTGTTGAAATCATATCATAGATTGAGGTTGTAGATAGCAGGTCTAGATGTGCACATTAGACACTGATGGCCCTCGGAGTTGACTCTATAAAAGCTGTAAAGACTACATTATGAATTTTTGATTTAAATGGTATTGTTTTCCTTATTTCTTTGACATGGTGGGTTTATGAATTATGATTAATTATTGTTTTTAAAAGCAGAAGCTTATTTATTATTGGTTTTACACAGTATCCTAAATTATTCTGCTAAACACTACTTTGGTTTAACAATCAATTTTAAAAAATAGTTATGAAAAGAGTTTTTAATTGATTCGTTATTTTCTTGTAAAGAGATTTGATTTGATAAAATTGTGTTTGTATTACAATAGTACACCACTAAGCAATATGTTTAGCGATAGTTACTTTTGTGCTATCGCAAGAAAAAGAAAGGAAAAAGAAACGGGAGAACACCGTTTTGTCTGATGTAGATAGTATGTTATAGATGTAGCTCTTGTATATTTGGATTTTTTTTGGAATATGTATGATGTATTAAATATTGACAGAAAAACCATGTATATTTGAGCAGATGCATGTAAATTATGAGTGTGTGAATTTGAAAGTCTATATTCTATAAAAATACTTAATTTCTACTATGTATGGAATGTTTGGAAAGGACTCCAGTGTGTAATTAAATCATCCATAGGCTTATGGCTTATGGAACCATTTTATGCTTTTGATAATGTAATTGATGTTTAAGAAATTATATTGACTCAACTATTTTATTAAGCATAATAGAAGTTATGTTTCATATATCTAATAAATTACTAAAAACTGCATTTCTTTATAATAAGTGGAAGAACCAAAAGAAGTTTTACACTTATTTTAATAACTAAATTTACATTTCTACAAGATATAAATGAATGAATGAAAAGTTTTAAGATACTTGTAGTATACCTAGTAAGTATTTATAAGTATTAAGTGCTTATTAAGTATATTACGGGCGACCATGTCTCACAGTATGGTAAGGTGTGACAAACATGTAAGTATAGAGATACCGAATGAGAAGCAATATTCGTAATTGTATGAAATGGTTGTAAAGTACATGATACACGAGCCATGTGGAGAACAAAATCCAAGACGTCCTTGTATGATAGATAACAGGTGCATGTTTCATTATCCAAGGCAATATTCTTCAAAAACTACACAAGGAAAAGATGGATACTCTATTTACAAGATTTTAAACAAAGAATGAGAGGTATATGCCACATAGCTTAATTATAATTCAAAATATTGCAGCTGAAATCATTGGTACAAGTCACAACAAGATAAAATAAGTTAGACAACATATGAGTTGTCCCTTATAATCCATATCTTTTAACAAGGTACAACTGCCACATCAATGTCGAGGTTTGTACTAGCCTAAAGGGAGTTAAATATCTATATAAATATATCTACAAAGGACATGACAAGATTGCAGTATATGTCTCCAGTGGAGATGAAGAAGTACATGAGATAAGACAAATTTCAAGATGGGTGTTTGCTCAAGAAGCTATGTGGAGGATCTACAAGTTTGAAATAAATGAAATGAACCCTCATGTTATCAATCTACAACTACATTTACCAAACGAATAGACAGTATCATTTTGGAAAAATGAGAACCTTAATCATGTTATGTAGTGGGACCATATATCAAGAATGACATTGACATAGTATTTCAAAAGATTCTCCACCGATGTAGAAGCAAGAGACTACTTTACAAGGAATTCCCCGAGCATTATTTGTTGAACAAGCAAGTAAAGTATGGTCTAAGTAGAAGAAGAGACAAGTAATAAGGCGTGTAAATGTAGCGAATCCAATTGAGGGGGGAAGGGTACTACTTGAGACTACTCTTGTTCCATGTAAAAATCCCATAATTATTTAATGATATATTAACAATAAACGATTTTCAATGCGCAACATTCAAGGACTTCACAATCATAAGGGGGCTACTTGAACCAACATTGTACAGGAGAAGCAGTAGCATATTAGATGCCATGAGAATTAAGGAGACTCTTTGCCACAATATTATTATATTGCGAGCCAGCAAATATGAGGAAATTATGGGATGGTTACATTGATGCCTATCAAATGATTTCAGTAGATTGCACATGAACTCAATACATACATAGATCTCATGCACATTGAAGAGCATAGAATATTTACTTGCAAAGTATGAGAAAAGAAATTAAAAGAAGTATGACTTGCCCAATATAGCACAAGATCAAACACATTGGTAAAATCAACAACTCAAGAGAAATTACAAATGAAATGGTAGTCGAAATACTTCAAGAAGACATTGATGCAGTTCCAAAATTGAACAATGAGCAGCTAAATGCTTATAGAGCAATACTAGATAGGGTGAACTGAAAAACCCCCATGGGGCCTTCTTCATGGATGGACTAGGTGGGACAGAAAAGACATTTTTATATTGGGCAATACTTGCACTAAAAAAAATAAAAAATTAGCTATAGAAAATTCAGTAGGTAAATCATGAAATTTTATCACTAATTCTGGCTACCCATTGATTAGCGACAGAAAAATTCTATCGATAAAGTCCTTGTCCCTAAATTATTACATACCGATTACCATTCTCTCGGTAAATTACTGACTGATATTCTATTGCTAAATTTATATTTTCTGTCAATAAATATGAATTTTATTTATCATAGAATTTGTGTTAATTTTGGTTGGAAAAATTTTATCAGTAAGTTGTTCAACAATCTGAGAATCGTTTACTACGATGATAGTTGTAACGCCCCAAAATTTTCGAATTTTAAAATGATATTATTTTATCAGGTCATGAATGGTGCTACAGAAAGAGGGATAATATTTTATTTAGATCCAAGGAAGATATTGAATATAATTAACTATGAATGGATAGTGATTTACTGGTCTGTGAATAGTACGACTGGTCTGTGAATAGTACTACCGGTCCAGGAGTCAGTATTATTTTGGTCCGGAAAAATGACTACATATGTTTTATATTTTCTTTAATATTTTTGGAGTATGTATACATGATTTTTATGGGTAGAAAGTAAGTAATGAATATTTTTGGAGAATTTAGATAATTAGTGAATAGTGAATTATGATGCTTTATTAATTAAGAAAAATTTGAGGAATTATTTTTATGGAGTAATTTGAGAAATTTGTGGAGATAAATAATATTTTGAAGGAATTGAAGTGGAGAATATTTTTAGCCATTAGATGAGATTACTTTTGACTTAATCTTAGCCATCCAATTGTGAAAAAAGACCAAAACACCCTTAGTTGCTTTATAAATATCAACTCCAATAATTGAGCAACCACTTTTTCTCTTCTTCTTCTTCTCTTCAACGCCAACTTCCTCTCCTTCTTCTCTTTGTTTTTCTTCAACTTCTACTTGCTAAATCCACCAAATTCACCTCATCGAACTTGATTTAAGTAATTAATCTTTGAGAGTGAAGCTAGAGAAGTGATTTTGGTGACTAATTTCAAGTAAATGTGGAGATTTTCCTACTTGGGTCAAAGGGTGGAGAATCTTCTACCAAAGAGAAGGGCAAGCTAAGGCTTAAAGAGTTTTAGTTAAGCTTGTTAGAGTTTGTTTTTAAGGTTAGTGTTCATAAACACAATTCCTTTGTTAAAATTTTTGATTTTGTGAAGTGTATACTATTTTGTGAAAATTTGGAATTTTATATGAAATGAGTTGATTATTGAACTTTGGTGGTATAAATGTGTTCTTGGGAGATTTCTAAGCATGCCTATATGTTGAATTGATGAGGAAAACATTTTCTTCTTCATCTTCCAAGAGTGGCAGAATCTATTGATGAATAAGGCCTTAAGTTTTCTTATTATTCTTTGTTGGTTTATGCTCTTAGGATGATGTTTGATGAGTATTTAGTATGTGGTAGAAATCTCTACCTTGTATCTTTGTCTTTCATGTTCTTTTCATGGTTAAAGTAAGCTGAATTTGGGAAAAAGTGTTATTGGGTGAGATTAAGGACTAGTTTTCGACCATTTCTATTTTCCATTTGTGTCTAAGTCCTTCATGAAAGTTGTAGGTCTACTTCTTAGCTTTCCAACCCATCCTCTTATGTCCAATTTGGAGATACATAGCTCAAATTATGGCTGAAACACCCAAATGGACTCTGTTGTTGGGCCACATGCATCACTGAATTGAGTGCCCATTTTGACCACTATAATGACAAGATTAGGTTCGAGTTCTTCATAAAAGTTGTTTCCCTGTGTCTTGAGACTTCTCTCATTCTGAATTGGTTTAATTTGAGTGTTTGGTTAAGCAGGAATGCAATAAACATTTGACTTGGTTCTGCTGAATCAGGTCTGATCTGTTGGTCTGTGTTCCTAGCTTTTGTTTGCTATCTTACCGATTGATCTAGGCCGTGGTCCCTTCATAACATTTGTATCATTTTGTCTTAGCTTTCTAATGAATCTTATTTCATTCAATTTGGAGACCTATAACTCAAGTTATGTCTTAAAAACACAGCAAAGGTCAAGGTTATTTTAATGCTGAAAATTTCCTATGCCTTGAATCAATGTATGAATCATGTGTGATGAGGTTCCCTTGATTATTTGTATGTTTGAGGATTGATTTGACCAAAATAAGATATAAATTTGAAAAGTGTCATTGTAGATATGTTTAAATGGATATAAATGGGCAAAATTGTTGGAAAATTTGGGATAAAGTGTGGAATTAGTTTAGATAATGCATGTTGAGGATAGAAATGGATACCTTGGTGCATAAGAGTTATGTTAGTATGCTTGGTTGGAGAAGGAAATTCCTCCCCTTGGTTTTTATTAAGAGGCCAAACCACTCTAGGGTAGTAAGGCTTACTTTTTTTTTTTTTTTTTTTTGTATGGTATGCTATCTATATATATATATGACATAATTATGATTATTTTGATAATTTTCATATGTTTAGAGTTTTAAACAAATGGGTATTTAAGGTGTATGTGCTTTGAATTTTGAAGAAGGAAAGTATGATTTTATATGATAAGAAGTTTCTTATGATAAATTTCATTATGACTTTAAGAAAGTTTTAAAAGAAAAGGAATTTATGAGAAATTTCCTATATTAAGTAATTATGTTGAAATGTGAAGTTTTCATGAGTCACATAAGTTCAAAAGTAAGCTTACATGTATGATTTCATATGATACGAAATTTTCTATGTTAAGTACTGATGTTTAAGTAAGAAATTTTCATGAGTTATTTATGTTCTAAAGTAAGCTTACATTATGAATTTAAGAAGACTAAAGAATAAGACAAGTTTTATGAGAAGTATTATGAATTAAAAATGATTTTGATTTGGGCTCTACTATGCATAATTGAAATGTGGTATGATGAGATTGATTTGGTTATATGAAGCTATGATCATATGCTAGGGTTATCAGCCCTTATAAATAGGCGGACGCGCTTATTTGTGTGATGGGGGTGGCGCTTTCATCGGCCACGATTGTGTGATGGGGGTGGCGCTAACATAGCCCACGATTAAATCTGCTTATGTTCATTCTGTATTAGTACGAGCCTTAACTAAGAATGAAATGTTATTTTGCTATAAAAGAATGAAGACATATTTGTATTTATAATCTTCTTATTCCTGTCAAAGTGTTTGAATTAAATTAATGTGATTTCGGTATTTATATAATTGAGTAATTTAAAGCACTTGCGAGACTTGCCTTGGCTATTCTTGTTATTTTAATTGTTGGTTATTTAGCACCACTGAGTCTTCTACTCAGCGCATTGATTTTTATCACGCGCAGGTTAGGAGCAAATGATGTTTGTCAAGACCAGAGAAGTAGCGTCAGAGTAGATATACCATTTTGGGTAGGATATTTTGTAAATGGTGATTTTTGGCATGTATATAAAATATTGTGTTAAGGAGGTTGTATATACTAAGTGTATAATTTATTAAGAGTCATTATTATTTCAGGAAATGACATCTTATTATATTTTTGGTGTAGAATGATTATATATTCCTTGAAAAGAGAATGTGTTTCGAATATTGTGATGGCACCTAAGTATATTGATGAATATTAAAATGCTATTGAGGATTTATATAGTTATGAAAATATAGAAGGTGTTGTGTTATGATGATTATTTGGAGATGTTGGGAGCTTGGAGTTTAATTGGGAGTGTTTTGTATTCATATGTTTATCGAGCTCAGTTTTTAAAGGGAAATTCTTACAGTATTTCTGTAGGATTTTTCCCAATTTATTTTTCAAAAAAAAAAAGAGATGAAAACGAAATGAAATGATTATCTACTAAAAAAAAAACATATTACTCGCTAAACTTGTGAATACTCAATTACTTCTAATTCATAATCTTATTTTATGATTTGTATGTTAAGATAAGACGGTGTCTCCGGCACCGAATGTGGCATTCGTCGTCGGGTCTCACGGGACTGGGCGGAGGGTGTTACAATAGTGTTGAGGATTGCTCAAAAGGTTATTTTTAGATTGAAAAGTAAAATGTGTTACATGCTCATCGCACCAATTTGATAGTAAGAAAATAAACAGAGGACAATATCGACAATGAATAAAGATAGTTAAATTGTATTGCTATGAAAAAACATAAATTGTCTATACGCAGAGAAAGATGAAGTTTTTATATGTAAGGCACATAGTCGTTATCCTAAGCAAGGGAAATGGGCTTAACGACCAAGCGGATAACTCAAGATTTTAATGTATTCTTTGACCGAGCGTTACAAGATACACTGGATATGTAACGATCGATATTACATTTATATATGCCAATTGTTTTATATTTAATATTTTACTACATTTACAAATAAGCCCTTCATATATTTATAGTTTATCAAAAAATCAGTCAAAGTGTTATTCATTTCAGGCAAAATAAATAACTTTTTAATTACTTTAGTGACAAGTGTTTCAAATCATGTTTCTAAATCTATAAATGATCCACTTATTAGATGTGAATATAATTTGATATTTAAAAATATTTAAAATTATTATTATTTTTTTTAAAAAGGATGTAAATACTTTTTTATTTGCAATTTCATCTAATCGCAATTAAGGATGCTATTGTCACAGAAGGTTGAATTTCGGATAAAATTAATAGAAAGATCAAAATAGAGTGGAATTGCAAAAGAACCTTAAGTTCAAGGTATACTGATACATTAAAGCCTATATATATTCTTTTATAAAAATTTCCTGTAATATATTAATTTCCAGTTAAAATTATGTTTATAATAAGACTAAAAAATTATTTGGTCCATTAAATTTAGTTAATACGAAAAGGTAAATTCGACAAGTTATATCAGCAAAAGAAAATAAAAGTTTTGTGTGCCTTTTGTTGATTAGACAATATTCGTATTTGAACTGAAGAAAAATGATTTGTAGTGCGTCGTCTTATTACATAGCCATGCCAAATTTAATAAAATTATTAGATGTGAACTAAAATCTTGAAATTAAGGATAAAATAATAATTGTGTTCTAACTTCTTAAGGGACTAAATAATTATTTACCATTTACAGCAGTGACATACGCTCGAATATGGGAAAATTTTGTTTTTCTACTGCTAAAAAGAATTTTTTTTTTTATTTTAGGAAAGATAGGTAGCATGAATTGCTCTTTAGAGCAATAATATTTTAATAGGTAAAAAGTGTTACATGGGGCCCATAGAATTGTAGAGACAAATCCGTGGACGTATGTGATAAAGAGATACATATAAAGGACTGAGGATAAATGAGCAATTGCATGTAAAAAGTGTTGTTTAGCTCATCTTTTCCCATGACCATATATTTATCTCACACACACACACACTCTCTCTCTCTCTGTAGCATAGATCAGCGTCGTCTCTCTCTATACACATACCTAATTTAGTTGCACCAAACTCGACCTATAAAGCCTCTTTCTCGCCCTTTCCTTATGCAGATCAAAGAAAGGAAAATCCAAATGTATGGATGATTTTTTTTTTTTTTTTGTCAGGAGATTTATAAAATTTGAAAATCGTACAAAAAAATAATCTCAAAACTCATGGTGGAAAATTTCAACATTAAAAAATTAGATAAACCCGATTTGACATGCAAAATCGACTCAACTTGCAAAGACTTTTCAAAAAATTCCTCGAGTTGGGTCAAATGATATCAACACCTCAGCTGTTTCTGTTTGGGTTGAAATCTGAATCAGACTCGTTACAAAATTAACGGTTCACTCTTATTTTGAACTTTGCAACCTGATTCCAATGCCATATGTGTCTGAACTATAAATATATTATCAGCTTTACCAGTTATGTATAATTAATAATAATAAATTAATTATTAAACATTTATTAATTTAATATATATAATATATTAATTAATTACTTATACAAATTTATGTGCATGTACTTAATCATATAACATTTTTAACAATTAATCACAAATTGCTACTGAATATTAATGAATTAATATATATATATATATATATATATATATATATATATATATATATATATATATATATATTAATGATTAGTAAACTATATATATAGTAAATTTTTATAAGTTTTAGTACAATGAACATAAAACTAATTTTGATTGTAAGTTTATTGATTAAGTCTAAAGGTTATATTCTATTAAGTTTCCAATATAACTTGATCAAATTTGATTTAAATTAATTGTAATTAATATTATTTCAATTTAATGAAATTTCAAGTCCAACTTAATCAAATGTGATGTATAGTTCTAATTTTAATTTAGTTTAGTGTGTGTGCTTATATATATATTAACATTACTTAATTTAAATTATGGAGTTGCAATTTAATAAAATTTCAAGTGTGACTTAGTGAAATTTGATTTAATTTAAATTCAATTAAGATATCTCAATTTAATAAATTTCAAATGTAACTTAATAAAGTTTAGTTTTAAGTGTGCATACCAAGGCATAGCCTAGTAGTAAGTGCATATACAACCTGACAATAGATCCAGGTTCAGTTCTCCTTTCCCTACTTAAAAAAAAGAAAAGTTTAGTTTCAAGTGTAACTTAATCAAGTATTACTTAATTTAATTTGGGTGTTTTAATTTAATTTAATTTAAATGTGATTAAGTGCGACTTAACCAAGAATAGCTCAATTTAATTCAAATTAAAGTAACTTAATTTAATTTCAATTAGGGTGTTTTAAAATCAATTTAATTTTAAATATGACTTAATTTATTTCAATTAGCATGTTTTGATTTAGTTTAATGCACCCTTCATCCATGAGAAACTGGTCATATGGGACTTAAGGAATGAAGGAAAGGAGTAGAAAAAGAAATAAAAGTGATCGGTTCACATTCTGATCTATCCTATCATGTCCCATTGACCCGACAATATAATATTTGTAAGTGTAACATTTGTAATTACACCAACATTAGTGTAACTATCTAATTACACATACATTATAGTTAATTATCACAATTATATGTAGTATTATAATTTCTAATTCTATAATTTTAACTAAATCCTTTCTAATTATACTTAGCACTAAAAGTAATTGAATTCAGTATTATAATTATATACTTAATATAAATAATTATAACTATATCTTTAATACACATACGTAATTGTTAAACTAAAATGAAAATTATGGAGTAAGAGTAATTGTTAAACTGAAATGAAAATTAGAATAGAGATTAGGCAAAGTAATATGATACACACAAGTATAAATTATCATATTAATTAACTAAAAATAAAGTAATAATTTAGTCAAATATATTATAATGTTCAAGTAAAGTTGTTTGTCTTGTCAGACTCCTTTTGTCATCATGTAAAATATGTAAAGTTATTTGTCTATATTAGGCCCTATCCACTTTTGCCTATCCATATAGATAAGGTTATCCAATTAGGTAATAGTTATCTGAACTTTAAATCAAATGAAGTCTATACTCTTTTATAAATACCTAAGTGTGTTTTAAGAAAGGCAGAGGTTTTATAAGAAGCGATCTTATGATATCTCCATCCCCTGCTGTTTCAAAAAGCTTTGTGATCTTCCTTTTGTAAGTAATAAAATTTTCTTTTGCATAATCATCATTTTACCTTTGTTTTATTTTAATTGCTTTGACTAAATTATTACTTTGTTTTAGTTAATTAACATGATAACTTATACTTGTGTGTATCATATTAGTTTGCCCAATCTCTATTCTAATTTTCATTTCAGTTTAATAATTACTCTTACTCCACAATTAAAACTAAATATACATCTCTTTCTCCTTTCCTCCACTTCTAGTCAGCTCCCTTTTGGTATCAGAGCCTAGGGTTGTAAACGAGCCGAGCTGAGCTTTGGTGAGTTCGAACTTGGCTCATTAAGGATATACTGGGGCTCGAGCTAAAAAATCTAAGCTCAAGCTCAGCTCGTTTAAAAATAGGCAAGCTCCAGCACGACTTGGGCTCGGCTTGATAACCATAAACGAGACGAGCTTGAAATCTATTAACCAAGCTCGAAAATTTGAGCTCGAGTTCGGCTTGTTTAAAAATAGCCAAGCTCAAGCTCAACTCAGGCTCGGCTCGATAACCATAAATGAGTCGAGCTCGAAATCTCTTAACGAAAACGACGTCGTTTTAATATAGGTTTGAATTGATTTTGTCTTATTGAGCTAGCTCGTGAGCTCGACTCGGCTTAATAAGGCTAGCTCGTGAGTTTGCAAGCTAATGACCCAAGCTTGAGTAAAATAGCTTGATAGCTCAGCTTGATAAGCTTATTGAATGAGCTCGAGCGAGCTTTTATCGAGCTAAGCCTTGAGTAGCTCACGAGCGGCTTGTCCGTTTACAGCCCTATCAGAGCCTAATCTTTATAGGTTGTAGATGTAAGGTTATTAATTACTTAATGATTAATTATTAGGAACAAGATATGGAAATCCATAAGTTAAGCTATTATTAATTCTGATTATGAAGCTATTAGATTATTGTTGGTCAGCCGATGTAAGCGTTGATCAGCTAGGTATTTTGTGGTCCCGGAAAGGTGTCCCAGTAATCAATAGTCTCTAATTACAATTATTAATTTGCAAAATGAGTATATTACTGAATCTTCTTTCTAATAATAAGTCTTTGAATATTAATGACCTTAGTTTTAGCCTTAGTGATCTGAATAATCAAGAGGTGAATATCACTCATGTAGAAAATCAGGTACATAATTGGTCTATCCCAAAGCATGATGTCAGCAATATTTACAAAATTAGTTCTTTTGATTTTCTTTATGATTATTCAATTAAACAAATCGAACAATCTGTTCCATTAAGTCATATGCATGAAAATATTCAATTATTTTCTCCACAAGCTCTTTTGAAGCATAAAGAAAAATATAAATTTTTGCATTTAGGTATGGTTCAAGTTGCAATTAATCCTTTACTTTGAGTTAGTTTAGATAATCTTGTTTTTGCATGTTTGCGATGTGCAAGACATTTGAATTTTTCAAATTCTCTTTTAGTTATGATTGAATCTAATTTAACTAATGTTCATTTATATTTTAATTGCTATCCAAACTTTTCTTTGTCTCTTTATAATCCAAATATTCTAGATGCTTTAACTTTAACAATTAAGTCAAAAAATATGAATTTTTTAGACAATACTAGATCTATAGTTGTCATTTATAGAATTTCCTACAAAGTTATGACAACTACCCTAGATCCTAGATATAGACACACTTTGACTAGAAATGAAACAATTATTTTTTAAGCTAATACCCAACTTACAAAAGTACACACTCCTAAAAGGCTAAAGTGGCATGAATTAAACCAAGAAAATATATGGGATCTCCAAGAAATTAATCATCCAGTTTCTATTGAAAATATTTCTACTTTCTCTAGTATTGTAGAAGATACCGATGGAAGTATTCATATTCAGTTTCTTCCTTTAGAAAATTCAACTAGACAAGTATTTAGTTTCAAGAACACTAGATTATCTACATCTAACTAAATGCCAAATATTCAATTATAAAGTGTAGATTCTAATAGATTTATACTTAGACTTATATATCAAGAAGTAGACCAACTAGTTAACTCTTTACTCTCCTCTCCTTTCAGATCTTTGTCTCCCATAAGATCTACTATAAAACACATATCTTAGTTAAATTTTATTAGTGAAAATGAATTTTCAATTAATAAAAAATTTCTTAGGAAAGAAATGACTAATGATTATAATTTAGATAAATGTCGTTGGTTCTTTGAAAATTATTCAAAAGAAATAAGAGATCAAATTAGAGAATTATATTATAGTTACATGAATCAATACAAAGTTAATATTCCTTCCTTTCAATGGTTTTCTATTTATTCTATTGAGAAAATTATAGAATACCATTTTCAAGAAGTTTTAGTTAATCAAAAGGTAACTAAAAAATGGATAACTACATCTAACGATGTTGTTACATCCATTCATCCTCCTCTAGAAGAAATTAAATTTGTTCATCAACATCATATATTTATAGGCTCTCTTTTTAAGATGATAAATACAGTAGATGATGATAAGAAAAATCCTACATTAAAATTTATTAAAAATGTTCAATTTCAAAACAATTACACAAACTAAATACTCAACACAATAGCATTATAATTAGATAGACTAGAAATTAAAACTCCAATATCTTATACTTCTCCTATATAAAGACCCTTGCAATTAATAGATAAAAAATTTCTATATTTAAGCCCCATGAAATATCTGCAGAACAAATACCTAAGTTAGATAAAACAAAAGATATGTCAAAAAAGATGTAAAATAGGTTAAATTATTTGAATATTTCCTCTTCTTCTAGTATTAAGGTATTAAGTAAGGACAAACAATTTGAAGAAGAAGAAGAATCAAATACGGATATTAGTCAATTAAAAGAATAATTTAGCAAAAATTTTATTGTTCAAAAGATTCATAATGCACCAATTACCAAAGATTAAAAATTTTCACCCTAGACCGACACCCCTAGATATACAATATGAAGATAGATCTGCAATGACTCAAGCTAGATATGATGGAGAATCAATTAATGAATGGAATATAGATGGATTACCAACATATAAAATAATAAATATGCTACAAGATATTATTATGGCTTCATCAGCCCATAAATCTAAAGATAACACTTATTCAATTGTAGCTCATATATTAATTTCAGGATTTACTTGTCAATTAAAAGGATGGTGGGATAATTATCTTTCACTTGAAGAAAGACAAAATACTAAATGCTACTAAAACTATAGTTAAACAAGAAGGTCAAAAACAAATACATACAATTGTACAAGATGCAGTTAATACATTAATTTTTGCAATTACTAAAACCTTTATAGGTGAACCAGGTGAATATCAAGCTAGAGCCTCTAAATTATTAACTAATTTGACTTGTCCAAAGTTACAAGATTTTAGATGGTATAAAGATGTATTTCTTACAAAAGTATTTCCTAGGCAAGATTGTAGTCATGCCTTTTGGAAAGAAAGATTTATTGGTGCATTACCTAAGTTATTTGCTGAAAAGGTACCCCCGCGAATACGAGGGATACATGGTGGATTCATACCTTATGATACCCTCACATATGGAGAAATTATTAATCATGTTAATAATGAAGGTTTAGCTTTATGTGCAAATCTTAAGTCAAAGGCAAAAATGAAGAGTGAGTTCCATCAAAGTAGAAAAGAATTGAAAGTTTCTATAGTCAGTATGGATATGAAAGGTTAAATCCTTCTTCTGCTAGAAATAAAAGGCAACATAAGATAAATCCTTATAGAAGACTTTATAGAGCTAAAACTTTTCGAGATAAGACTTTTGAGGATAGCAAACCCTCTCAGAATGCTAAAAAGAATATAGTCAAAAGAAAAGGTAAAAGGTAAATAGTATGTTATAAGTTTGGAAAGGTAGGACACTATAAGTCGCAATGCAAGATGAAATAAAAAAAAAATAACTTAGATATATCAGATAAGTTAAAACAGCAAATGATGAGTTTGCTTCTCACCGATACAGATATAGATTCAGAAATAAGTGATAACCCTAAATATCTATCTAACATAGAATCTTGTTATTCAGAAGATAGTTCAAGTGATATAGATAATTGTGAATATGATGGTCCCTGCATTTGTAAATTAAATAGTATAAATGTAGTTACTAGAGAGACATATTTTCTTTTAGATTGTATAGATAAGATTGAAGATAAGGACGTTAAAAGATAATATTTATTAAAATTAAAATATGTGATATTACATAAAGACGAAAAATAATATGAGCCGTATAAGTTAAAAGAAATATTTAACAGGTTCAATTGTAATAAAGAGAAACTTTCCCCTTCTTTAGCCGACCTACAAGGAGAAAATAAGACGATTAAAAAAGAACTAGAAGAGTTAAAACAAGAGCATAATCAAATTAAGCAAGATATCATTTAGTTGCAAGTTAATAAAATTATAGATATATAGGCAGAGCCCTCAGAAAATAGGAAGATTAATAATTTAACTGAAGCATTATCTTATGATGAGTTTATTGATGTGATATTTAGAGTAAGCTTTCAAAAATGGATAGTTTTAGTTAAAATAGTAGTTAATGATGATTTTCATTTAACTATGACTACATTAGTTGACTCTAGTGCAGATCATAATTGTTTACAAGAAGGACTAATTCCAACTATATATTATGAAAAATCAAAGAAATGTTATACACATCTGATGGTAGTAAGTTAAGAGTAGAATATAAGTTAACGAAGGCGAAAATATATAGTGATGATCTTTGTTTTAAAAAACCCTTTATTTTATTTAAAAATCTAACTACATGAGTCTTATTAGGAACACCATTTTTAACTATTATTTATCCTTTTAAAGTAGATAATGAAGGACTGAAAACAAATATCTTAAATAATCAAATATGTTTTAAATTTATGCAACCAATTAGATAAAAGGATTTAAGTGTTATACAAGATATTTCTGTATATAAAGAAATAAATCTTATTGAAAAAAAAAAGCATATTAGCTATTTTAAACACAAAATTAATAATATTAGGATTGAGAATCAATTACAACAAACTCACATACAAAAAAAAAAATTAAAAATTTTGAAGAATTTTTAAACAAAGAAGTATGTTCAAATATTCCAAATGCCTTTTGGTCTAGAAAGTAACATATAGTTTATTTATCTTATACAAAAGATTTTGATGAAAAAAAAATATTCCAACAAGGTCTAGACCTATACAAATGAATAAATAATTACAAGAATATTATTACAAGGAGATAAATTATTTATTAGATAAAAAAATAATTAGAAAATCTAAGTCCCTTTAGAGTTGTTCAGCTTTCTATATCCAGAATGTGGCAAAAATAGGAGCACCTAGGTTAGTTAATTATAAACCTTTAAATAAAGTATTATAATGGATTAGGTATCTTATACTGAATAAAAAAGATATGTTAAAAAGGTTCCATAATGCAAATGTATTTTCTAAATTTGATATGAAATCAGGATTTTGGCAAATACAATTACGCGAGTCTGATAGATACAAGACAGGTTTTAATGTTCCCTTTGGTCACTATGAGTGAAATGTTATGCCATTTGGTTTGAAAAATGCCCCTTCTGAATTTTAAAATATTATGAATGACATTTTTAACAATTATCACGAGTTTTCAATAGTTTACATTGATAATGTGCTTATTTATTCAAATGATATTGATCAACACTTTTCTGATTTGAAAAAAATTGAAAATATAATTAAGCAAAATGGTTTAATTGTTCCTTCTCCAAAAGTTAAATTATTTCAAACTAAAATAAGATTTTAGGACATGATATTTTTGAAGGTATTATTAAACCGATTAATAGATTAATTAATTTTACTGAAAAATTTCCGGATGATATTGCTGATAAAAGTCAATTACAAAGATTTTTGGGATGCCTGAACTATGTTGCTGATTTTATGAAAGATATTTGAATCTTGTGTCAACCACTACTCAATAGGTTAAGAAAAAACTCTTCTCCCTAGACTGAGAAACATATCCAAATGGTTAAAACCATAAAACTAAAGTTAAAAGTCTTCATTGTCTCTCGATACCAATTCCCAATTCAATTCTCATAGTAGAAACCGATGCCTCAAATATAAGCTATGAGGTATTATCAGATAGAAATTATCAGGTCAGTCTTTCGAATCTTTAGTTAGGTATCATTCTAGAGCATGGAATGATACACAAAAAAAAAAATATTCAACTATTAAAAAGGAATTGCTTTCAATAGTTTTATGTATTACAAAGATGATTTAATTAGCAAAAAATTTCTTTTACAGATTGACTGCTCAGCATCCAAAAGCGTTTTAGAAAAAGGGGTTAAAAATATTGTTTAAAAATAAATTTGCTAGATGGTAAGTTATTTTATCGTGTTTCGATTTTGAAGTTAAAGCCATAAAAAGGTACTTCTAACTCTTTACTTAATTTTCTTACCCATGAATTTTTGCAGGGAAAAGATAGAAACAAATAAGTTTTTCCCTTTATCTGAAGAATTTGTTGAGCAAAACTTAATGGCAATCCCATTAAGAATAAAATTACAAGAGAAAGCTATGGTAAAAAGAGTGTGAGTATCTCTTCTCCATTACCTGTCCCTTCAACTACTCAATTACCAATACCAGTTTTTGCTTCAACTACTTCTATTATAAATAAACCAACCAATTACCATGACGCCCTTACCGGTGCATCAGCCACAATTAATTATCCTTATGTTAATAAGGATATAGATATATCAATTACCTACATCGAAAAGGAATATATTAAATGTTCACATTTTTTAGAAGTCGCTTAAAGGGTATTTTCTTCTAATTTTCATTTTATTCCCGAGTCACTTTCCAAAATAGAAAATTTTATGAGTTTATATTAGTTGATACAGATTCTATAATTCTGGAATATATTCATGATCTAGAAGATGTTGAAAAGGTTTTATATTCAAGAGTTCAAATAAAAAAGGTTTTCTCTCTCTTTGATCGGAATAAGAATCTATACATTGAGAGAAAATTTAATTAAAACATTGTATCAAGTTCTTTCAACTTTGAGGATTATAAAAAAGCTTGGTATAATGCATTTTATTTAAGAAAACATAATCATTTGTGGTTTATGATGACTCCACGAGGTTCAATTGCAGAATTTCCTTTTTGGTTTTAAGAATGGTTCAAGTATTTCAGATGTTCAATTAAAACTTTCCCTACAAAGATACTATAAGGCTTTGAGCTTTGTGATAAACAGTTAACCAAATTCGGTCAAGATAAGCTACCCTCATTCGCAGCTACTTTTGGGATTTCATGGATTTTGTCATGGAATTATCAAATCAAACAAGTTCAACCACTATCCTTTCCTCCTATGGTCAGAATCTTCAGCAATAAATAGTCAAGTATCTTAAGATGATGAAGATGAAAGTGAATCCACATCTAGTTACTCACCACTACGTGAAAATGATTACTCTGATATAAATCAAATAGATTGAAGTATATCTAGTTCATAAATATCAAATAATACTAAGTCTATGGTAGTCATTTATAGAATTATTATAAAGCTATGACAACTATCCTAGATCCTAGATCTAGATACTCTTTAACTAAAACTGAGACAATTATCTTTGATGCTAATACTCCACAATTGAAACTAAATATACATCTCTTCCTCCATCCCTCCACACTCCATTCAGCTCCCTTCTAGTATTAAAGCCTCATCTTTATAGGTTGTAGAGGTAAGGTTATTAATTATTTAAGAATTACTTGTGTCACGACCCAAAACCATGGGCCGGACCAATACTAGGACCCAGGTAAGCATAAGGCCCCCCGAGGCCCGTAGCAAGCCTGAACCACAAAATTCAACCATAACAATATGAATTTCAGACATTCAGTCCATATTGCCATACATAATAAATCTCGTAATATATTATACTTTGGCCCAAATCTAGCATCATAAACATTTTATAGCTCGGGCTCAGGCCCAATTCTAATACGAAACATTCATAATATGGGCTAACTTGTTCATGCATTCACATAAATGAATAACTAAACATCCACCTAAATTTATCGGATACAATCCTACAACTGCAGAGTTCACTAATAGATAGATAAAATCAAATTCTCATACATATAGCTATAAATAAAATAATTATTGAAATTAGAAAATTTCTTTCCTAGCTCCGCGATGAAGGAAACAGAGGTTTAGTCGGGACAATGAAGAATCTACTTCTTGGAAAAGTTAAATAAAAGAAATGTGAGTTTATTAGTGAATAGTAATGATTGCATAACACAAGCATTCACACGAAATGCTTCCTAAACTACTGAAATGAACACACAGTCGGTCAAGCATATGGCACAACATCAGCATCCACAAGTAATTACACCTTCAGGTAATCAAACAAGTGGAAATTGGTCAGTGGTGTCACTGAAACCCCCGATGAGCCTTCCTCACACATGGCCCATCCTCTCATAACGTGTGCACCAGGGAGCCGATCCCCATACATGGCCGACCGGTCTAATCCTCGCTTGACCAACCCTCTCATTTTTTTATACTCTCTTTTCTTTTCTATACCAACAGGAGGCCACCCTATGGTTTTCCATATAATCTGTTTCATCAAATGCACACGGTGGTGCCGATCTCCCTATATATGGCCGCAGTATCGAAGACCGCCCTCACAAACCCATGGTGATCCACTTCATCCCAATTCCATGCAAACAAGGCAAATAAATGTCACAACACAAATTAATCAAACAATACAATTAGTGCAAGCATATTAAATACTTAAACATTATCATGCAAGAGCGCAAATAAACATTCATATACTAATTCAAATAAATATAAGAGTATTAAATAATAATATAACATAATAATTGATACTTAAAAAAAATAAATAAATAAATAATAAAAATAAATAAATAATTAAAGACAAAGCTCTGTATAGTAATGATTTTATGTATGATGCAAATGGTAATGCACTATTTATTATTATTTACTATACTAGATGGGAAAAGACTCAAAGTTCGATTTGAACTTATCGAATCAATGAACCAATTAGAACGATCTAAACGAAATGGAAATTCAAAGGGGAGAAAAGAATTGAATAAAGTACTCTACTAAATAAAAATAAAGGCTTGTCCTAGATAATCTAATAACCTATTTAACAAGTAAAACTAATCTAAATTCTATAGAAATTTCGAAAGAATCTCCCCTAAAAATAGGACTATCCACCTGTTTAAATATCAATAATTTCATTAAAATATTCATTCAACCAACACAGCCCATCCGTCGGGCAACCAATCAAGTCAAATTCCCCATCCTCCTTTAATAGCTATATCACCATACAACCATAATTCACAAAGTAAAACAACCCTCAATTTACAACTTAAAGTAATCTTCTAATTTATAACAACAATATTATCAATAATTAGTTCTTTAATTAGTACCAAATAAATAAAATCCCCTTTCTATATATATATATATATATATATATATATATATATATATATATATATAAATCTTTATTTCATTAACCTTACTCGAGGTATGAATATCATTTAATAAAATTCTAGACTAGCCACTAAGAGTCAATCCTTCAATTAGACTATAATAAAATAATGTATCTTTTGAGTAACCCGATTCGCCGCTTAAATATGATTTCAACTAAAGCTTTATAAACTTTCTTCGTTTTGATATAAAATACCACTTCTAGGTATCGTTAAGGTCTATGATCGAATTGTTTATCTAGCAAAAGTAATGTTATCCAGTAATAACCAAAACTAACTATCAAAAGCATTAAAATATATTCAATTCTTTGTTAGTTTACCTAAAATGATACCAAATATCCGCAATAGTTATTTCCCACAAAAATAATAAGTTCTCATTGACCTAAACTTAAATATATGCACAAGTTTAACTCATTTCTCATCACGATGTAGAATTGCAGCATTGTAGCTCATTCAAAATGAATATAAATTTAATACTTCCTTAATAAAATCTTAAGAACTTAGCATTTAGTTAACTAGCTTCTATCAACCTAAAGAATCATTAATCCTTCATAGGAGTTTATAATAAAGCAATGATCAACCATTTCCATACAGACGTTCAATTTTATATACTAATTTAAAGGACAAAAATTGGAATTCCTACTTATTTTCACATAAACAGTAGCTAAATAGTTAAATATCTATTGAGGTTCCCTAACAAGAATCATGTTCGATTAACTATTTAGTCGAAATCAATTTAATCAACTAATAGTTTTAAATTTAGAATTTATTCCAAAAATGGGGAACTAGATCTTAGAGAGTAACAATCGAAAATCGAACTACGATTCCACAATCTGCATGAGGAGAAGATGATTCTGCCTCTTGGGGCCTCGCCGGAGACTCGTCGACCAGTCACCAGACCTCCGTTGGCGCCGCCGTGAACGGTGATCGAAAAACCGATCTTTGTCAGAATTTCACAAGGCTTACACCAAAGCTCTCGAAATTTTGTGAGGAGCTCGAATATGTGATCAATTTGAGCTAAGTGTGTCTCATTTGGTTGGAAATCTGCTCTAAACATTTGGTCAGCCGCCCCTCTTTGGGGTTTTTTCGATTCAAGCCACAACACTCAGGAATGAAGCCGTAAAACGAAAGAAGGAGAGGAGAAGAAGCCAGTCACACTATCTCGTGGCTTAGAGTCGTTGAAAAGTGAACGGAAAAAAAATGGAGAACACTGTCCCGATTCGAATGAAATCACAACTTCACACGCCATTGCTGTGCCTGCCAGAGATAACAGAGGAGAAGGAGAGAACGGCGGAGAGCCGTGGTGATGTGGAGAAAGTTCGGATGATCCGACTGGCCTCCAGTGGTCGGAAAATCGAAGAATGGGGAAGGGAGGAGTTGTTGTCACTGGGAACCTCGCGAGAAGAGAAAGAAAATGGGATCAAAAAATATTTTGCAATATTCTAGGGTCTTTTAGAGTGATTTAGGTTCGAATTGAGTTTGGTTTGGTCAAAATCATGAGTTTTGGTTTGGTTTTCAACTGGTTTACATGTTTTTTGACCGAATTTGACGATTTAAATTTAGTTTTCGGGTTTGATTCGTAGCATAGAAAATTATTTTTCGTTAAATTTCATCGTTTGAAATTTATGGTTAAATTTTCAAATGAGAATTTTGTGAAAATAAATTTTCGAGTCGTTTCCACTTGTTAGGAATAAGATATAGAAATCTATGAGTTAAGCTATTAATCATTATAAATTACGAGCTATTGGATTATTGTTGGTTAGCTGGTGTAAGCGTTGGTTAGTCGTGTGATAGGTGGTCCTGCAAAGGTGGTCCCAATAATCAATAGTCTCTAATTACAATTATTAATCTGCAGATGAGTAGATTACTAAATCTTCTTTATAATAATAAGTCCTTTAATAGTAATGATCCTAGTTCTGGCCTTAGTGATATGAATAATCAAGAGATGAATATCGTTCATGTTGAGAATCAGCTACATAATTGGTCTATTACAAAACATGATGTCAGCACTATTTACAAAATTAATTCCTTTGATTTTCTTTCTGATTATTCAATTAAACAAACTACACAATTTGTTCCATTAAGTCATATGCATGAAAATATTCAATTATTTTCTCCATAAGCTATTTTGATGCATAAGAAAAAATATAAATTTTTGCATATAGGTATGGTTCAAGTTGCAATTAAAACTTTATTTCGAGTTGGTTTAGATATTCTTATTTTTTCATGTTTGCGAGATGCAAGAAATTTAAATTTTTCAAACTCTCTTTTAGCTACGATTGAATTTAATTTAGCTAATGGTTCTATCTGTTTTAATTACTATCCAAACTTTTCGTTGTTTCTTTATGATCCAAATATTCTAGATGCTTTAACTTTAACAATTAAATAAAAAAATATGCTAGATCTATAGTAGTCATTTATAGAATTTACTATAAAGTTATGACAAATACCCTAGATCTTAGATCTATACACTCTTTAACTAGGAATGAAACAATTATCTTTGGAGCTAATCCTCCACAATTAAAACTAAACATACATCTCAGTTGTGGAGTAACAGTAATTGTTAAACTGAAATGGAAGGAGAATAGAGTTCAGGCAAACTAATATGATACATATAAGTATAAGTAATCATATCAATTAATTGAAACAAAATAATAATTTAATCAAAGTAATATAAAATAAAACAGAGTTAAAACGATAATTATACAAAAGAAAACTTTATCACTTACAAAAAGAGGATCACAAAACTTTTTGAAAGAGCATGGGATAAAGTCATAGAGATAGCATAAACACGCTTCTTTTAAAATTTCTGCCTTTCTCAAAACACACTTAGCTGTTGTTAGAAGAGTATGGACTTCATTTGATTTAAAGTCTAGATAACTATTACCTAATAAGATAAACCTTATCATGATAGAAAAAAGATGGATAGAGCTTAATATAGACAAAAGATGGATACCACCTAATATAGACAAATAACTTTACATATTTTACATGATGACAGAAGGAGTTTAACAAGACAAACAAATTTACTTCAAGATATTCGAGTATATGTAATATTTACTTAAACTGGATAGACTCCAATCATAATTAATTATAACTATATTTTCTAATAAAAAAAATATTAAACTTAATACTTTATGTAATATTTTATTATTAAAATTATATAATATTGAAATATAATTATAGCTTTAATTAATAACTTTCATAGTAATAATAATAATAATAACTTTAATAATAAAAAGAATAATAATAAATTTAATAATAATAATAATAACAAAAATAATTATTTTACCATAATAACAGTCTAATTTTGATGTAGGAGGGTTAAATGAATCCACAAACAAAACTACGTGGTTTTAGCCTAGGATTGCATTTTAACCATACGGACAAAAACTACTCTCAAACTCGAGTCAAACATATTTTCTCCTCCATCCCTTCCCTGCGCCTCTCGTTTTCTTACTTCTACAGCCACAGTCTTTCTTTACACCTTCCCGTTGCTTTCGTTCCTGGTCATCGCCTCCGCAGGCCGCAGCAATCGTGCTTCAAGCTTGATCCTCACCAGGTTTTTTCTTGATTCTTTTATTTCATTCTCAGTTTACTTTTTTTTTTTTTCACGTTTTGCTTCGTCCCTTTTCCTTATATATATATATATATATATATATATAAACACTTTTAAAAAGACAAAGAAGAGGAATTCTTAAGTTAATTTATATGTTCAGTCGAGATTATTTGCATATTGTTTTATTTTTTCGTTTATGGGTTTTGTGCATGTTTTATTTGTTGAAAATATACATATTAAAAGGCAAAAGGATTGTGAATATAAGCCAATTCGTGGTTTGTTAAGTGAAATCTGATATGTTTTGTTTGTTAATTCAAAGTTTGGTTTGTTAATAATGTTTAAGATTGTCTAGAGATGCTGAGAATGAGATTATTTGCATATACTGGGAATGGTTTGTTAATTTTCCGCTGCTAAATATAGGATTTCAAACTTCAATTTGACATTGTAAATGAGGTTAGTTACAAATAGCAAACTTGATAAGCAAAACACGGTAAAAGGAATCTGCTTTTTGTACAAAATGTGAAAGTTTGAAGTTGGGCTGATTTTATTCCTAATGGCCAACAAGAAGATTTTTTTTATTTATTTTAATTGGTTTAATTAGTATTACTATATTTTAATTGATTTTTACTTTTTATTGATATTATTCTTATGGAATTTTAGATGTTTGATTGTCAAATTATTTAATTGAGACATTGGTTTGAATTATTTATTTAGGTTGAATTTCAATTCTTTTGTTCTATTTTGGAATATTACAGGTTAAGTTGTTTTATTATTTTGAATATTACAGGTTAAGTTTTATTATTTTGAATACTACCCGAACCCGTTTAATCACAAATTTATTCAACCCATGAAACCCGAACCTGCATGAAACCCGAAGTATACGGGTATTTCTAAACGGATTTAGGTATTATTGGTTTATTCCTTAACGGATTCGGGGTGGATTCGGGTACTTAAATCACTAACAGATTCGGGGTTGGATAGTCTATTTCTAGCAGGTAGCTGCCCCGCTGCCAACCATATTACTGGTGAATATGTAACTAACAAACTACCAATCTTCAATTTTCTTTTCACAGAGCTTCCATGGCTACTCTTATCTTCAATCCTACTAGAATTCCTCAAAAACCCATCTTCAAAATCACTTCTTTTTCAAAATCCACAAAAATTTCCTTGCGTTGCTTTCTAAAACCCACCAAAACCAATCACAAATACCACTGCTTCCAACCCAACACGATATCCAAACTCTCAGTTTCAACTCAAGAAGAAGTGGAGGTTGAGAACTACGAAGAAGATGACCCAACAGCAGAGATGAGTTATCTTGACCCAGAAACTGATCCAGAAAGCATTATTGAATGGGAATTGGATTTTTGCTCAAGACCTATATTGGATATTAGAGGCAAGAAAGTGTGGGAGCTTGTTGTGTGTGATGATTCACTTTCACTACAATATACAAAGTACTTCCCAAATAATGTTATTAATAGTATTACTTTAAAGGATGCTATTTTGTCCATTAGTGAGGATCTCGGTGTTCCTTTGCCAGAAAAAATCCGCTTCTTCAGGTGAATCTTGTGGTAATTAATTTGCAATAATCTGTTCTGGATAATGTTATTGAAAAGGTTGGTTAGTATTTATGGGTTTATTTTTTTGGTTTTGATTTGTAGGTCACAAATGCAGACAATCATAACAAAGGCGTGCAAAGAGTTGGATATAAAGCCAATTCCAAGTAAACGGGTGTGTGTGGTTTATTTTTCATGGTGTTTTTCCTTTTTATTAAAGTCAAGCTTATAAAATGTGAAAAAGGATCTTTAACTCTTTCAATGTTAAATTTTAATTAGGTTTGACTGTATGAGAACCAGTGAATTCATTTCTGCTATTACTTATTCATACTTACCTTGTGATAATTTAGAAAGTATAATTGGCATTGTAGATTGAAGGTTCGACAATTAAAAATATCACAATTTCCCATTTGTAACTTGGTGGCAGGAAGCATTTAGGTAGGATTTGTTTAATGAACCAAATGCATATGAAATAAAACATCATTATTCAACAAAATGGGGATTACCCTTGAATGCTGTTTGTGGTTCCATGTGTTTGGGACTGCAAGATGCAGGGAATATATGTTCTTGCTGAGAGTAAGGTGTCAATTTATTGTTTCTTCAAATCTATTGTATTATGTTCCTTGTGCGAGTTTATCTCCTTCTTTTAGGCCTATGATATAAATTATTCACTCTAATTTACATCTTGTTTGCATCCAAATGATCGAGCTTACATAGATTTTAGTCACCTTTCGCATTTTAGTTTGCTCTTTGTAGCATGCTTTGAATTCCGAATTAAAGTGCCACATTGATTGTCCTGACTGATATTTGCTTTATTTTACAGTGTCTGTCACTACTTCTATGGTTGGAAGAACGATATGAGACTGTGTATACCCGCCATCCTGGCTTTCAGAAAGGCTCTAAACCACTTTTAGCTTTGGATAATCCCTTTCCAATGGAACTTCCTGAGAATCTATTTGGAGAGAAATGGGCATTTGTTCAATTACCTTTCTCAGGTACATGCACTGATGTGTAGGAACTCTTATTTTAGGTGATAATGTCAACTGTTTAATTTTGTTCTCCAGCTAACTTAACTTATGTCAAATTTAGAAATTTTCCTTGCATGAAGGATGGCATTTGCATTGCATCAATGATCTTTCAATAACGTTGTAGAGGTTAAATTATCAACTCCGTGTAAAATATTCATCTTTTATAGGAAATAGAGGAATAAGGGCCACATTGAGAAGCTAATCTAATATCCATATAATACCTTATCTTAGTTTGGTATTTCTAAAAATTGCACTGATATATCAATTATTCTGATTATAGTTTCCTATACTCAGCTGTTCAAAGGGAAGCCTCATCACTAGAAACCAGTTTTATGTTTGGTGCAAGTCTAGATTTGGATTTGTTGGGAATTGAAATTGGTGACAAGACATTGATTCCAGGACTTGCTGTTGCCTCTTCACGTGCTAAACCGTTGGCAGGTCTAATACTCCGTCTGATATATTCTCCTGTAATGTGAACACAACTGATGCTCTTTCATATCTCATTTTGCAAGTCAATTTGCAATGTCTAAATGCCTGTCGCATTCAATACTCGGTTCAATTTGGCAGGGATAAATTTTTTAATTACGTGAAACCAAGTTCAAAGTTTGCATAGACAAGTAGTGCAAAACAAAGATGGCTAATATTCCGAATTATTTTCACATGCATGAATGTTGGTTTTTCTCAGATTATGAACTATGCATGATCTAAAGCACCTTATTGTGTGTCCTTTCAGCAAATCTTGATCTACAATTCTTTATAGGATAAAAAGGCCTTAGATATCATTCCTACATTGGTTGAAATTGCGAATTCGATTCTAATATCAAAATACAAAGCAAATTTGTCTCTTGCTGCTACTGCTATGAGTTTTGTAATTGTCAAGGAACAAACATGAGAATCTTGGAATATCTGTGCCATTTGAATGTGTTTCTCTTCTTAAATATTAGAATTTGTGATATTTCAGTAATCGAATGATCCATTCAAAGTTGAAACCCTTCTATGTGTTGTTACAGCCTGGATGAACGGACTGGAGGTGTATTCAATCGAAGCAGACACTTCTCGTGCTTGCTTGATTCTATCTGTTGGAATTTCTACCCGCTATATTTATGCGACTTACAAGAAAACTCCTGTAACAACAGCAGAGGCTGAAGCTTGGGAAGCAGCTAAAAAAGCTTGTGGAGGCTTACATTTTCTTGCAATTCAAGAGGATCTAGCTTCAGAGGACTGTGTAGGATTTTGGCTTTTATTAGACTTGCCACCACCTCCTGTATGATTCAATTAAAAGCAGAAATCAACAATATAATATTTTCTATCTCACTTATCCCTTTTGCATTTTTTTTTCTTTTCTTTTTCTTTAGAAAATGAGTCTTAGCAATAAATCCATGGCCCTTTCTTGCAGTTGCAATTATCTTATTAGTATATTTTAGTATACTTATAAAAATGTAACCATTTAACTATTGGAGGATCATGTGATAGCTATTCAACTCTGGCAGGGTAATAGGCATGGCCACCGGTTCGGTTCTAATTGGAATCGAACCGTACTGTAGATGAACCGAAATTGGACCGGAACTGACGGTTCAAGGATCGGTTAAAGTTTATGTGAATGTTAAAAAATGAACCTAAACCAGCCTGAAACCGGCGGTTCCAGTTCGGTTCGAACCGGATGTACAAACAAAATTATTTGTAGCTTAAAATTTTTATAAAAAAATTTATATCACTTAATTTGATTGTAGTTGACTTGATTTGATTTATAGTGAAGAGAAGTACACAATGGTACATAATTTATAAAAAGTGATGAAAAAAAGTACACATGATTTGACTTAATTTGTACAAAAAATAGTACATGAATAGTTGATTTGTAAAAAAAAAAAAAAAAATTTATGTGTACAAAAGAAGGTACAAACGGCTAGCTTGAGCCTTGAGGTGACTTTTAATTTTTTTTTTTATTTTTGGTAAATAAATTTTATTCATTTTTAATCATTTATTTATTTATTTATTATAATTTACTAAATTATCCAAAAATATAGTTATTATTTTTCTGTTACAAGACAAAATTTGGAAAACTAATAAATGAAAAATATGTATAAATATGATGAGTTGATTTTTTTTCACAATCAATTATATCATAACTCTCCTCTTATTCTTAATCAAAATTCTCTCAAATTTACATAGTTCATTATTTTTTCTATTGCTTTATTTTTCTTAATATTGGAATTATCTATTGTTTATTTTTTATTTTCATACATCCAATTCTAAATTCCTTCTGATCTCAGTTTTCCATTCATAAATTTAATTCATTTGATTTTTTTTAATAATTTTCTTAGTATTTAGAAATAATAATTTCCAACTCATTCTATTAATTTCATATTCCATTTATTCATTCTTTTTCCATAATTCCATTTAAAAATATGGCACACAATTCACAAAGCTTCAACTCCAAGGGAAAGCGAGTTGCTCAAAGCGTAGAAGAAATTGATTCAAACGATCCATTGATTAATTTTTCACCACAATTTAATGATGAAGTTCAATATCAAACTCTAGCTGAGGAACGTTATATTCGTCGTCATTCACCACAAGAAGAAGCAACATCTCCTAATATTTCAATAGGTAAACCACCAAAATCAGATATTTTCAAGAAGCACTTTGCAAAAATTGTTCAAGATAACGGAAAAATCAATGCGGTTCGATGTAATTATTGCAAAAAAGAATATGCATTCAAGCTTGGAGGAGGCTATGGCACTCTCAATAGGCATTTAAAATCACATCATCCAAGTGAGGTAGGAATGAATATAACTCAAACTCAATTATTGTCATCAAGGTCTGGTGATCCTAACACTCCTCTATTTAAATATAGGGATGAAAATAATAAAATTGAAATGGCTAAAATGATTTGTATGGAACGATTATCTTTTTCATTTGGTGAAAAAATTGGATTTAATAACTATTGTAAAAAAGCATTAAATCCTTTAGCAAAAAAGATACCTAGGAATACACTTAAAATGACTAATTTATCTATTTATTTGAAAGAAAAAGAAATTTTAAAAAATGTATTTGCAAATTTTAATGGTAAAATTGCTATTTGTTGTGATATTTGGTGTGATGCTTGACAAACCCATTCTTATATATATGAGTGTTACTTGCCATTGGATTGATAATGAATGGAAAATTCAAAAAAGAATTATTGCATTTAGAGTTTTTGATGACTCTCACACCGCCCATAATATTTTTACCATGTTAAAAATTATTTTAGAAGAATATGGTTTGACTAAAAAAATTTTAACAATTGGTTTTGATAATACTAGTGCAAATACGACATCAATAAATGAATTAAAAATTCTTTGCCAACCTAAATTTGTTGGACAATTTTTTCACACTAGATGTGCATGTCATATTTTAAATTTATGTGTTCAAGATGCATTAATAACATTAAATGTATTTTTACGTCCAATAAAAAATGCTTTAAATAATTTATGGACACATGGATACGTTAGAAAAGAATTTAAAAATTTTTGTCACTCTATAGGAAAAAAATATAAAAAGTTTTCAAGAGATATTCCTACAAGGTGGAATTCAACTTATAAAATATTAAATGAGTCTTATGAATATAAAGATATTATTTCTTCATTTATGCAATTGCATGCATCACATTTTCAACTTTATCCAACCAATTGGACTATTTGTAAAAAATATTAAATTTTTTGCAAGTTTTTGAAAATTGTACAAGAATTTTTAGTGGTGTTTATTATCCTACTTCCCATTTATTTCCATTTCATTGTTTGCCCATAAGTAGTGCCACAATTGAAAATGAAAATGATGACGATTTACAAGAATGTATATTCATGATGAAAATTAAATGGTTAAAATATTATACTGAAATTCCAGATTTAAATTTAGTTGCATTTTTTCTTTGTCCTAGATTTAAGTTAGTTGTATTAGAAGAATTTTTTCGTCATTATTATGGATCTTTTAATATTGAAGTAGATTATTTTTCTCTTACTAATAATGTTTTAAGGTATGTCCGTCAATTGTACGATGAGTATTCTAAATTAGTATCTCCCCTTCCTCAAGTATCACATCCACAAACTACACAATCCACTAAATTTCATTCTACACAATTTACTCCCATGCAAAATGTTTCAAAAAAACCAAGGGAGGGTCCACATTCATACACAAAAATTGAGACATATATTAGCACAGATTTTGAGTTTTTAGGTGATGATGCGGATGAAGACACAACAAAATTTGACATTTTGGGTTGGTGGAAAAACCATGCAAATCGCTTTCCAGTCTTAGCTTCAATTGTAAAAGATATTCTTGCTTGTCCAATTTCTATTGTTGTAGTGGAACAAGCTTTTAGTGCGGGTGGACAAATTTTAGATCCAACACGATCAAGATTATCGCCAAATAATGTGGAAATGCAAGAATGTGTTGACGATTGGATTAAAGCGGCATTGAGAACTCAAGACCAATAAAATTCAAGCGACGATGATGATTCCGGCTCATTAACGGGGACTAGTGGTACTGATGACTAAAATTAATTATAATAATTGGGAGGTTATTTTCCATTGTAATAATAATAAAAAAGAACTGCGTGGGTTTTTATTTCCTCTAATTCCCAAGAGGATACGTAGGCAATCAAATTAAAATTTTTTAATTTTAATTTAATTCAAGCCCAAAATAAAAAAATTATAATTTTCTATATTAGTGAGTTAGCAAAATTCGTAAATTTAATATAATTTTCTATATTAACATAGGCAATTATTCAAAATAAACTGCCTCTAAAGTTGAAGGACCCAGGAAGTTTTTCTGTCCCTTGCAATATTGGTAATCTTGATTTTGAGAAAGCTTTAGCAGATTTAGGTACTAGTATTAATCTTATGTCTTATGAAGTTTTTAAGATGCTAGGCATGGGAGAGCTTAAACCAACAAGGATGTCTCTACAATTAGCGGATCGCTCGATCAAATATCCAAGAGGAATTGTAGAAGATGTGCTTGTAAAGGTAGGTACATTCACTTTTCCTGTTGATTTTGTTATTCTTGATATTGATGAAGACAGAGAAGGATCTTTAATCCTTGGGAGGCCTTTTCTTGCAACTGCAAGAGCATTAATTGACGTTTATGAAGGTAAATTAACTTTAAGGGTTGGACAGGAAGAAATTGTTTTTGACGTTCTGAAATCATGTAAACTTCCTATGGATTATGGTGATTGTTTTCGAATTGATGTTATTGATGAATGTGTGGAAAACACTTTGCATACTAAAGATGACATTAATGAATCAAACATCATGAATGAGAAAGAAAGTGAACCTTCAAAACAAGAACTGAAACAACTTCCACCTTATTTAAAACATGCATTCTTAGGTGAGAATCATTCTTTTTCTGTTATTATTTCTTCTCACTTAACGCTTGATCAAGAGAAAAGGTTGTTGCAGGTTCTTCAAATTTCATATTCGTAAATTTAACGTTAATAGAAGTTTTTCTTTTTAAATATTATAATAATTTATTTAGTTAATAAAATCTAAACATTTTAAAATTATTATTTATTTATGTATTCGGAATCAAAATTTTATTATTTTTTTAAAAATTTGTGTAATACCGGAACCAAATTGGAACTATAATTTGAACCGTCGGTTCATTGGAACCGTGCTGGAACCAGAACTGAACCGAAACCGGAGGTTCAAGGGTCAATTTTGGTTCAAAATTTTAAACATATCGAACTGACGGTTCATTGAACCAGCCATGCCTACAGGGTAAACATAAAATCTCATACTCTGTTCAAAAATTTAGTTGAATTAATCAACCAAAAACTAAAAATATGCATATAATAAGTTGCCATTTTCTTTTTCTCTTTCTTGAAAAAAGAAAAAAAACTAACCAATAATAAGAGACATTTGATCAAAACCACACACAGGGTCTACCTTGTCAAATTGTTGTCTTACTTTTTTTTTTTCAAACTACCTACCAACATTGACCATTTAAATAAATTATATGTATAAAAAGAAACTAATCTCGGGTTGGATCCCCACTAAATGCACTTGCAGAGAGTGCGAGGAGCCTTAACTATGATTAAACTCTGAGCCGGATTAGGCAGTTTCTGGTAATAAGGTTCGGATATCAGTGGTTTACACAAAAAAGAAACTAATCTAACAAAATATCATTTATGAATCTCTGACCTTGAACCCTCAAGCACTTCCAATCCAATTGGCCCCGTGATATAAATAGACAACTTTCAAAAATAATTTTCTATATAAATAATCAATTTCAAATTATTTATCATAATATAATTTAAATTCAAAATCAAAATGGGGTTTTAAATTCAAATAACCAGTAAGTAAAATGATAAAAAGTTTATACTTTGAATAAATTTTAAAGAAAGTCAGTAGCCGAGCTGAATACTTGAACACCGATTCCTGATTATCTTAAAGTTATTATCTATGTTCATCAATCCGCCATACAAATGAAAAACATATTTATCCTCTACACTATCCTACTCACTGACAGGAATAGAGTTCACATGAAAAGTAGTGTACTGGGTGATCAGGCCAATCCACTACCATCAGGTATTACTCTATTCCCTAGCCTAAGGGTTGATACCAACTCTGGCCCCTATAGGTATTGCGATGGGTTCATCCTACTGCCCACTACTTTCACTGTAATCCTCAATTACTTCTTTCTACGGACTATTGGTTTACACAATAGGTATGGATTTTTCCTTCATAGGGTTCAGTGCGTCCACCATCCCTAAGAAAGAAATTCCCAAGCTTCTTTCCTTATGTTGGTTACGGCCGATCCCAAAATAAAGAAATTCTCTAAACTCCGCAGTTGTGTCCTAAAATTCTAACCTAAGCTCTGATACCAACTTTGTCACGACCCGTTTCTATGGACCAGATCGGCACTAGGGCCCAGGTAAGCTTAAGGCCCCCGAGGCCCATAGTAAGCCTGAAACACTAAAATCTACTATCTCAATATAAATTTCAAACATTTAGCCCATATTATTAGGAAAAATAAACCTCAAGATTTTATTATATCTCGGCCCAAATTTATCATCTTCAACATTCCACAGTTCGAGCCCAATTTACAATACATCACATTTCTAATATGGGCTCAACGAATTATTTCCTCTATATTAATACACGACTAAATGTATGTAAATTCTACAACTGCAGAGTTCACTAACAGATATATACAGGGAAGTTTTCGTATATTTATCTATTTAATGAATTAATATTAAAATTAGAGAGTTCTTTTCTAACAGTGAAAGAAACAGAGCTTTAGCTGGGATTTAGGAAAAACTACTTCCTGAAAGATTAAACAAAAGAGATGTGAGTTTATTAATGAATAATAATTATTGCACAACACATGCATTCACACGAATGTGTAAATAATTAAATCTAGTCATCCGACTAGTTATATGATCACGCGGGCAGTCACACAAATGGCACAACAACAACACTCGCAATTATTAACATCTTCACATAATTACATCACATGGAAATTGGTCTGTGGCATCACCGAAACCCCCAATGAGCCGTCCTCACACATGGCCCACCCTCTCATAACGTGTGCACCAGGGAGCCGATCCCCCATACGGCCAACCGGTCTAATATTCACTTGATCAGCCCTCTCATTGTTTTTCCATTCTCTTTTTTCTTTTCCATACCAACAGGAGGCCACCCTGTGGTTTATACATATTATCCATATCATATCATCAGGTGCACACGGGGCAACGATATCCCATACGGCCAACGGTCTCGTAGACCGCCCTCACAAACCCATGGTGACCCACTTCATTCCAACTCCACACAAACATGGCAAAACATTGTCACATCACAACTAATCAAGCATTGCAATTAAATGCAGACATATTGATCAATTAAACATCGTAATGCAATGCATAATTAGACATCCATACTCAAATGCAAATAAATAAATAAATAGTATTAACAATAAACAACAATGATAAAATAAATAAATAATAATAATAAACAATAATAATGAAAATAAATAAATAATTGAATTATGAAATGAATAATAATGATAATAATAAAATAATTAGAGCACTTTATTTATTATGTATCAAGTTATAGAATTAATCTAAATAAACTTATTAATTATGTGTAGCCTAGATTCTACCGAAATTTCAACAGAACCTCCCCTAAAATTTGACTAAACCACAATTCAACAATATAATATCAAAGCCCATCCGTCGGGCAATTCACATCAACTCATCCCGTCCGCCATAAACTTATTTATCAATCATTCGATTACTCAATTCACACAGCCCATTCATAGGGCAGTCAATCCAGATAACCCATCCTCTTTAGGCTACATACGTCATCCAACACACACACACACACACACACACACATATGCACTTAGTAACTGTAACATCCCTTCCCGGTCCACCAGTTAACCCGAATGAACCGAATCGAGATGTCACAATCTGGTTGAACCTATCTCCTTTCAGGCTGATATCCTTATGTATGCTGAATATTATAGCATGCTGTTGCTTTCTACATTAGTAATATATAGATATGTACTTAATATTTACAAGACATTATACTAGTTTCCAAAATGAAATGGGCCCAACTATGTGCCCTGTACATGCCATGATAAGTATAGACAGAACCAAAATATCAAAATGAGCAGCTACCCCGAAGACTGGGTCTTCCAAAGATGAATTGTAGTAGTTGTAAGATGACTCTCTACGGTCCAGTCTCAAAACCTATGAGTTAAACAGGTAACTCGCTGAGCAAATAAAACTCAGTGGATATCTCAACGTATAAAGAAACATGTAAGCACACACATATGTATAAATAAACATGTAAGCACACATATCATGATACTTCCATTATCGTACTTGCTGTTCATTATGTTGTATGACTTATGCAATTTTCAGTCAATATAACTGTATGGCTCCATAAGGTTATAGTGAAACCAAAGTGATAAGAGGAATTGTATGAAATTGGATGAATAATGTATGACTGGGCTGCTATGGCCCATATATAATCATATCCACTCAAGGGCCTGTAGCCGGAGTACCAAACTATATGGGGTGCAGATCTGCTATCCTATGTCGCGACATAGCCTTATCTACGTGGTTTCTACCTAACCTCAATAGAGCATATTATCTGTATGTCAATAGTACAAAACAAAAGCATATTAAATGCTTCCTAAAATTCATAAACCATACTGTTTACCTGTATGCTGATGTGAATACTCAAATTTTGAGGCTCAAAAAGCCTGTTTTCACGGACTGCAAACAGTCCGGCCGGACCGGAGGCCATTCGAAAAGTTCACCGAAAGTATGCCAATATGGTACTTGAAACATCTGGAAAATTACGAGGATCGCAGAACTGGTCTCGGAATATTTTTTGGAGGTACAGAACTCCCGAAAAAGCCTTTGGAACGAAAGACTAGCAAGTCCGCCGGCCACGGCGGTGGCGCCCGCTGGCCATGGTGGCGGCGACCGCCGTCCATGGCGGCGGCGGCCGCCGTCAGAGGCGGCAGCGGCAACCCTCCATGGCGGCAGCAGCCGCCCTGGACGGCGGCGGCGGCCGCCTTCCACGGCGGCAGCGGCCGCCCTCCAGCCCGGATTTTCCCTATAAATACAGCCCCGGTGCGACTTTTTTATTCACTCAGTCTGTGTTGACGGACGCTCTCTTCTCCCCTACGCTCCTTGCGGTTCTTTTACTACTTTTCTGCATTTAGTGTAGGCTTTTATTATTTTGTTGTGGTGATACTTGGTCACTTAATTAAATTAATTCTAATTAATATTCCCCAAACGAGGAGCTTAATCTGGAATTTTCAAGCTGAAGCTAAGAAGCGGCCGCCGATTAACTCAGGTAATAACGAAACCCTGTCTATTTAATTTCAGCATTTTGTGCATATTCTCTTCTACTCCAATTCTGAATTAAACTGCTGCATTAATGCATTCACGTCATCAATTTGGCAAATAAACTGCCTCAATTAAATATGATTAAGCTTAAATGCCCGATTAATTAATAATCGTGGTGTTAAAGCCTAAATCCGACAATATTGGCTAAAGTATCCGGTCAATTAATGACTATGGTATAATCGCCTTTATTTCGAACAGTCCGGCTTAAGTCCAATTAATCAATAATTGTGGCTAAATAGCCTTAATCAACCATGTTTCTTTTGGCAATAAATTGCCTATATTGCAATTGAATTGATCACTCTTGGCAAACAAATTGCCTATAAGTAAGATTAACCATTTTTAGCGACAAACCGCTTAAATCGAAGCTTTGGCAAAATGCCTTGAATTAATCAATCTTTTGGCTAAAAGCCTTAATCAATCAATTTTGGCGACAATCGCCCAATCAACACTTTTTTGGCAAAACAAATTGCCTAAACCAACCCATTTTGGCTAAAAGCCTTCAAATAATCAATTTTGGCGACAATCGCCCAAATCAACGCTTTTGGCAAACAAATTGCCTAAATCAATCTTTTTGGCTAAAAGCCTTAAATCAACACTTTTGGCAACAAATGCCTAATCAAATCGATCAATTCTTTGGCAAAATGCCTAAACAAAATGCACAAAGCATACACACACTCATGCATTAAGCATACCCATTCAAAGCCCTTTTAAAAAGGCCTATCGAACTACGTCGACTTTGATCTTCCATTCAAACGGAAATACGTAGGCACGTTTGGGGTTTAATCCCGAGCGGCAAGTCGAAATCACTTAAACATTTCATTGGTCCAATTACATCATTTACCTTGCAAAGCATTCATTCATTGGTTAGTTCATCAACATGACATGGTCTCGGGATCCACCTCGGGTTCGCAACATGATATGGTCTCGGGATCCACCTCGGGTTCGCAAACTATGCCTTAAACATTGGGATAATTAATCTAGTAATTAGGTTAATTAAAATTGGAGTCAACTTAGGATTTTTTCCTAGTTTACCCTAAAATAATTAAACAAGGTGGCGACTCACATTCACGTGCATTTCTGCCCTTTAGTCATATGCATTATATGCATATTTCCGGGGGAGGGGTTCACAGTTTGGCGACTTCACTGGGTACTTCATGTAATCGTTTTACATAAAGTGGACTACAATTGTTGTGTAAACTAACCTGCCCTTCTTTAGGGTATTATTTTACTATGCTTTGTTTTGCAGGGTACCCCAACAAAGATTAAGTATTCTTTCTTTGAGAATGCTTAATAAGGAGAATTTGGACCTAATTGAAATTTACTTTAAATCACTTAAATTTGTTTATTTATTTGCACGAATTGAGAATCTTTTTCTCCATTGAATAAAAAATGAATTTCAAATGAATTTCTTCTCTCTCTGTTCAAACTTCTGAGTCTGGATAACAAGTAGCATTGATCGGCAGGTCTCCTTGATTATGTCGACGGACAGCCAAAGTGTCCTCCCTGTTACCGCAAACCATCCCTAATCCTTTTGGGGGTGGCCCATGAGTATGCGTACTGTCGGACCCACGCGAAACTCCTTGTTTCACATGTGGTTAGGTATATCCATGCTCAAGGTTCAAGGGTCCCTTAATAAGCCAATGCTCTGTTTGTGTCATAGCCTATATAACCTATCCTTTAGGGCTGTATGCACCCAATGATGTGAATCATATCATTAAGATGAATTATGACGTGATGTTGTGCGCATTCATGACATATCAGCTCATAAACATTAAGAACATTAAAAAGAACACAAAATATTCTTTTTAGTCATGCACAACTGGACAAAAGAGTCGATCTACTTCAGCTACCCTGATACAGAATACTACCCACTATACCCTAATCCAGCTACCTTTATCCTATCAGGTACCCACTGTTCGAGTGCCTATCCAAGTTCCAGTCACACCTACAGTGCTATCACCAACCTCACCAGCCTCACCAACCTCACCAGCTTCACCAACCCCACCAACTTCCACTGCACCAATGGCATCACTTGCTAACATTCAAAATCTCGTGGAACAACTGGAAGCCAGAATGGAGGCTAGGATGAATGAGGCATTAGCTGCCCAGAGAACTGCCCTAATAGCTGAACTAGGTAATGGTAATGGAAATGGAGCTTCCGCTGGGGGAAGTGGACCTGCTACCTCCAATTAGGGACCTGCTGTTGAACCGACGAACCCTGCCCTTAATCTGGATGACATGCCCTCCAGAACTGCTTCTGAGCTGGAAGCTCAGAAAATGAGAGAAAAATTGGAATTGTTGGAAAGGTCTATTACTGCCCTTAAGACACACAAGGAAGTAGTGGAGATGGACTCCTTGTCCTTATTCCCCGAAGCAAGACTGCCAACAAAGTTCAAAATGCCCAACATGGACAAGTTTGATGGAACCACTTGTCCCAAAACGCACCTGAAAATGTATGTGGGTGCCCTAAACCCGTTCGGACTGAACAGCGAGCTCCTTGCTCAGTTGTTTCAACAATCACTCACCGGTGCTACTTTGAGGTGGTTTGTCAGCCTGGACCGGTCTAAAATGAAGACTTGGGAAGACATCTGCAATGCGTTTAATACGCAATACCACTATAATATGGAGGTTGATGTTACTCGGAGAGAACTGGAAACCACCAAACAAAAGAGCAACGAACCCTTTTCCTCGTTCCTTATGAGGTGGAGGGCCAAGGCTGCCCAAATGATCAATCGGCCTTCAGAACAAGAACAGGTAGACATAATCATCAAAAATCTGCTGCCTGTCTACCAACAACAACTGCAAACTCAGTACCTACCAACGTTTCAGTCGCTCATTGCTACTGCAACCAAGGTAGAGGATTTAATCCAAATGGGTCAACTGAAAGAACACTCGGGTACCTCAAAATATAAGAAGCCTAGCCAAGCTAGCAAAGTTCACGAAGTGGCAAGTATCACCTCCACGAATCCTTTATGTGTGGGGAATATGAGAAATGGCAGCCAGTCGAGGAGGACTTACACTGATCTCGGGATGCTAATCCTTTTGGTATTCCGAGAGGCTGTCAAGGCAAACTACATCAAGCCTTTGGAAGCAAGGCCGCCACCCAACCTATTACTAAGGAACTACAGAGCTGACGAATACTGTGAGTATCATCAGTGTAACGGGCACAAGACTGAAGCGTGCTGGACGCTTAAGAACCGCATCCAAGACCTGGTGGACAACGGTTCAATTATTCCAAGGAATAAGCCAAACATTAGCACTAATCCTTCACCAAATCACGGGATAAATGCTATCGTTGCTGACCAGGAATTGATCGATCCTTTCGAACTATTCCTAAAAATGAATGACATCTGTGTCCTGGAAATATTTGCTGATGCCTGGGACAACAAGCCAGAGGCAGTAACTGAACTGGAAGCGGAAGACTTCATGCAGCCCAGTCTCTTTGACGAGGTTGCGGTCATTACAGGAAATGATGGGAACCAAGACCTGCTGAGCTTGATCAAGCCGTACAAAGGGCCTCTCACCAACTAGTATGCCGAGGAGGAGCGCGCTGCTGATAAACCCCCTCCCGAGTCAAACTTAGAGTCAAAGTCTGTAATCAAGTCCTGTACTGAGTCTGAGTCTAACCCCGAGTCTGAAACCGAGTCAGAGTCCAGTTCCAGTTCTGAGTCGTCCGTGTCGGATTTAGAAAATCCAGACTTCAAATTTGATGTAATTTTTGAGGACGATTCCGTCCTAATCAATAAGAGCTTGCAAATTATTGGCTACCCCGCGTGTCTATCTTTCCAAGCATTTCCAAGCAAAAATAATGAAAATCAAATAAATGAAATAAGAAATGAAAAAGAAAAAATAATAATTGGCAAAGAAGAAAATGAACATACATACATTGCATCTGACTGTGTGAACAGGGAACAGGTCATTGAATGCTTGAAAAAGTTTGCCGATTGCTTCATGTGGAAGGCAAGTGACATCACGGGAATTGACTCGGCAATAGCGGTGCATAAGATTCCAGTATAACCTGAGGCTAAGCCGGTAAAACAGAAGCTAAGAAGGATAAAAACAGAATGGTCCTTGAAAATCAAGGAGGAAGTAGCCAAGCAACTGGAGAATAAGTTCATAGAACCCATTGCCTACCCGACGTGGTTAGCAAATATTGTGCCGGTGCCGAAGAAAGATGGCAAAGTCAGAATGTGTGTGGATTACCGGGATTTGAATAAAGCGTGTCCGAAGGACGACTTCCCCCTGCCGCATATTAACTTGTTGGTGGACAGAATGGCTGGACACGAGATGGTCTCCTTGACCGATCTTGCTGTCGGATACAATCAAATAATGATGCATTTACCAGACAAAGAGAAAACGACATTCATCACGGAGTGGGGAACCTACTGCTATAGGGTTATGCCTTTTGGGCTCAAAAATGCTGGGGCAACCTATCAAAGAATGGCAACGACCATCTTCCATGACATGATTCCTATCAAAGAATGGCAACGACCATCTTCCATGACATGATTCACAAAGAAGTAGAAGTGTATGTGGACGATATGGTTGTTAAATCAAAAACAGCTGAAGAACATACAACAGCACTTGAGAAGTTCTTCCTTAGACTTTGAAAGTACAATTTAAAGCTCAACCCGGCAAAATGTCTGTTTGGAGCTACATTCGGAGTATTTCTGGGGCATATGGTCAGTCGGAAGGGCATAGAGATTGACCCTTCTGTGAATACCCAAATTTTGAGGCTCAGAAAGCCTGTTTTCCCGGACTGCAAACAGTCCGGCCGGACCGCAAACACTCCGGCCGGACCGGAGGCTATTTCGGAAGTTCACCGAAAATATGTCAATATGGTACTTAAAACGTCCGGAATATCGCGAGGATCGCGGAACAGGTCCCGGAATATTTTTCGGAGGTCCGGAACTCCCAAAAGGCCCCCGGAGCCAGGCACGGTGTCCACACCGGCCACGGCGGCGCCTGCCGCCGGCCACGGTGGAGCCGGCCG